>NW_013675889.1:1754-4522 GCF_000517525.1 Limulus polyphemus
TAGTGTATCTAATCTAATCAGGTTTTGGTACATGTGAACTGTAGAAAATCATTTGGTATTTGTGGAAAGATTGAAAGTTAGTAATTCAACTCCTGAATGATTCAAGGTTATTAGAATAGTTCTAGTTTTTCATTTTTACATAATTTCAACAAAATATGTGATAATACCATGTCAATAAAGCAGTACTACCCACTACAGATATAAGTAACACTTGACTTAAAGTCACATGACTTTTGGCATCCTCAAACGGCCACCACTGCTATGTGTTGAACGTTCAAAGCCCACCAGTTGATCTGACAATGGCAAGGCTCCCTCAAAACTTTTGACTGCTTTCCATCTAAACTAGACATTTAGATAACCTTGATTTGTGATTTTTATAAATATCTTAAGCTAAGATGACCCAAGATGTATAAGATGCACTTTTTTTACCCCAATTAGTTTTGTTTGTATGGTGAAACAATATACAAGGACATATTCTGAAATAAACTTGTTTGAAAGTTAAAAGAAATTATATTCAAGTACCGAAAAGATTTCTTACTATCATATCTACAGTAATTTGAAATATGCCTATGCTAGACTGAAAAAGAGTGACCACCAACAGGCATGATAGTTTACGCCAAATGTACAAAGTTCATGCTGCAATCCTCACCATTTATTTGGCACAATAAACAAAAGTATGGCTGCAATGAAACACAAATATAAACTTGAAATAAAAATACATTTATGGAAGAAAATTAAAATGTTTTTATGTTCATATATATAAACATGAAATCCTAGTTAAAGTTAAAAATACTCATTTATGGTTTAGGTTTATTTGCAAATATTATTTTTGGGTCTTGTATATTTCTTGAAACCATAAGGAGAGTATGTGATTAATAAAAATAGATAAAATTTGCATTTTATGGATGACACAAATTTTTTGGCATTTCAAAAATAATGTACTAAAACATAAAAAGTAATAAGTTCAAATCTGGAACAAATGTGAATGTCATAATCATTTCTTATAAATTCCATTTCTTAATGTAATTTTCTAAGATATTAAAGGTCATAATGGAAAATAATGAAATCTATCAAAAGTAACAGGCTTTATGTTTCTTAAGTAAAATTACATGCATTTATGTAAGTTCTTATGAAGTTTCAAACAGTTTCATCCACTAGTTTTATTGTTGGAATGAAATATAGCAAGACTTGCACTGGCTACATAGAAAGTTAGTAGCCGGTGGTCATTGGGTTAAGAATTTTATAGAGTTTTAAGGGTGGAGAATGGTGGGCATTGATTAGTAGAAATATATATTTTTGGATGTCTTGATTTTATCTTATTTCTACTTTTAACTTGAATACATCTTGTTAAGGGTAACTGTCTTCCCACAACTGGCTGTAGACAGTGAAGGCAGTAAGAACTGAGACATTATGGGTGTAAGCACTCAACTCTGTACTCTTAATAAAGGTTCCACAACTGCTGACTGGTTTCTTATCTGATTTTTGGAGTTTGGGTGCAATCTCCATTATGACTTTTGGAAAAGGACTGGAAAGTGTAAAGGTTTTTTTAAATAGAGTTTTGAATTTATATTAAGTTCATTATTATTTTATAGTGCTGATCATGAGAATTAATGTAACTGATATAATAGTTTTGAGGCTAAATCTTTTATTATATATATATTTATTTAAAACCATTTGCATCAATTTTTACCACAAATTATCAAATAAATCCAAATGAATTTTATCATGTTTATTTCCATCCACTTCAATTAAGAATGTTGAATGTTTGGAGGTGCAGATACATAAATAACATTGGAAAGGATATGATGTGCCAGCTCTTGTCCACTGGCAACAATATTTGAGATATATATTTTTGTAACACGCAATAAAAACCAAGGAATAAGAACAGATTATAATCTTAAGATTACCTTCATCCAAGTTTCTAGGCTAAAATCCAATGCATTCTTTGTATGGCAGGCCAGATATGTTTTTTTTTTCACTACTGTATTTTTCGGAATATATGACGTGCTCTTATTTTGAAGACAAAAGTTTTTGGGAAAAAAAGCTACAGTTGCATTCAAAAGATTTTTATTCGAAAAAAATTGAATTTGATACTGTAAAAATTAGTATATATTGTTCTAAACAAACAAGAGCTCAAAACATCAAGAGCCTTTAGGGAGCATTATAAATGGTTATGTTATGAATAACACATTCAATTGAACTAAACTATGCATGCCTATTTAAATATATTTACACATGGCTTGTGTATATCGTATACATATATATTATTCATACCTTCTGTGTATAGGATGCAAGCAGATTTTGACATCAAATCTGCCACTACTAGGGAATGTATGTAATAGTTTACAGGACAGATGGTTTGCAGGCAGTTTTCTCCCCTAGTTACTTGATACACCTTGTTTTAAAGAAGATTACCAAACCATACAGACACCATAACTTACAATGAAAATTACTTTACAGTACTTAAAAGATTAGTCCTGGTCACATTCCTCTCATTATAGGCAAGATTTATGTTGGAATTCGAAACTTAAGCTCTTCAGTGTATTGAGACCTCAACTGTGAGAATATCATAGCTTTTCTGTATTACTGAGATGAATGTATTTAGTCTGTTTCACAACCAACAGAGGTTTTATTGTAGTCATTTGTACACTGAATTTTAAGCCATTTACAAAATAAAAGAATAAACTTTATATTGTTGCATCAATCCCATGATACTGTAACAGGAGGACATCTCGGAGTTAAGAAAACATTGAATCACCTACGACACA
>NW_013675889.1:5410-9496 GCF_000517525.1 Limulus polyphemus
GGTAGGTAATGAGTAATTGAACTGCAGTCAGAGAGTGTGTAATTGAATGTATGCAGACAAAATATTGTTGGCCACGTGAGACGTGAATTATAGTGTCTGTTATAGAGCGACTGTTGAAATTAAGTGTATCGTAAAGTTGTATTCGGAAAGAATAAACCAGTTTTATTTAAGAAAGGACTTGTGTTGCTAAAGTTTCATCGGAACGAATTTACGGAAAATTAACTAACGACTGGAGGCGTAACAATAATTTGATTTCTAAATCGTACGAAGCTGTAGTCTTAGTATTTTGACATCATAAACATCTAATTTGAACCAGTGCTGCATTCAACATACGTCATGATACACAAACATTGATGTTTATCTGTTTACTTTTAAATTAGGAAATTGAGTAATGTATAGTTCTAAAATTTGAATTATAATCTACAGTTGGATACCAAACTTATTGACATAAATTCATGAAATAGTAGTTCAATAAAATTTTGAATGTGAATCAACAAACGAGATGACACTACCTTTCACCTGTGACCCGTCTTGAGCAGGTTAATTGGAAATTTGTTATTCTATAAAGATTCTCATTTCCTGTCTTGGAGATTTATGTCAATAAGTATAATTAGGCTGCATTCTGTAGGTTATTTTGGTATTTGATATCGAAAACACGAATTTGTGACATTTGTAATCTTGTTCTATACCATCACCTGAGAATGAGGCTAAAATGACCCAAAATTCACCACATTACATCTTGCATGTGACTTCTTGGCTGTTTTGGAAGCTTCTTTAATTGAGACCTTATTGCCTATTTGACCAGGGAACCCCTTTGTTGCTTTGTTAGCACTCAGTGACTAACATATTTGGATCAAACAATGGATTTAGAAAGATTTGTTACATAGTTTACTCTTGTATGTAGTCATAATCTTCAACAAATGTATCTGGGTCCAAATGGGTGTACGAGGATCACACCAGAGTTTTGTTGGCTGTGATTGAACAACATATTTAGCCTGACTATGAGGGTAAAAGAATCGCATTGATGCTTTGTTGGCCCTCCTTAATCAACATATTTATACTAACTATGAGTGTATTAGTGAACTGTCTGTTTGTGTTTATGATTGGTCTACAAGTTTGATTTATGAATGTTGAGTCACTTTTGGTTCCCTCAATGTTATTTACAATTCAAGTCAATGCCAATGTAGTGGAACATTGCCCTTATTCACCTGGTAAAAAGCCTGGTCTTTTCCCAAGTTCTCTTGTCTTATGTTTTTGAGGAACGGGAATTATAAAGTGACCCTATCTTCATGGCACTTTTTAGTTTATCACTCGGGTGTTTGTTAATACACATATTTGGCACATTTCTGTAATACAAGAAGGGGTGGTATTCTAATGTGACTTAATTTTCATGTGTCTGTGAGAATTCCTTAATAACAGCAGGTTTGAATAGAAAAGTTAGAGTAATTGTAATTGAAAAGTTAACTGAGTTTTGTACCTCTATCAGAAATTAAGGACACTGGACACTCAGAATATAGTTCCACAGCTTTCCATCTCTGGAGACTGATTTCTGTACAACTATATTCAAGCATGAACTGGGTTCAACTGAGAAAAAAAAAATTAATGCTTCAATCATTGAATAAAACTTGTATCCTTTCTCTTTTGATGGCTTCATGATATTTATGGTTTCCCACCTCAGCATGTTCATCCACAAATAGCATTTTGAGATGTCAGAGACATGACATCGATCCTGCAATGGATGTATCATAGTTCTTGTAATGATAAGGGTACACCATATGCTTGATTTTAACATTCATTTATTCCTTTACTCAGTGTTCCCATTGCAATGATGTTGCATTCAAAGAACCACCTGACTCTTTTACTTCTTCCTGGATGTCTACTGACTTAACTGCTTGCATGAATTTCTCCACTTGACAGTTTTGGATGATGGGTAGTTTTAAATTCAGACATATGTCTACTCTGTAATTACTGTTCTTCTCCATTGAGAGCATTCTTCTACCAGTTAAAGGAAAATGCTTTGCTCTGTTACCCTGGCTACCTGTTTAATCATCATTTAGGACTAGAACTGATAATGTGTTTAACAGTCCAGGTATATTTTCAGAACCTCCCTTTTGCTGAAAGTCAGTTCTTTTTCATGCACTTGTATGACAAGTAAGAAGTTATAGAAGAAGCCTGTTCTTAAAGATATATTGTGTTAATTTTGATTATCATTTATTTTAAACATAAATTATATTGAATCTTGTTATAGACTAACCAACATGATTTGTACTTCTAGCTCCAGAAAAAGTTGATTCCTTGGAAGAAAGTTTTCTACATACTGGTTTGAAGTTTGGTAAAACAAAAGAAAACAAAGAAACAAATTGTGATGTAGCATCAGAGAAAATTGAGGTAATTAAACTTTTTACAGTTGTGTTATTAAAGAAAATGTGTAGCTGTAATTATGTCTTTCTGGAATTTGTTTGTTTGGCATATAATCAGTGATGACATGTTTGTAGTCACGAGCCGAAAAAATTCACTACAAGTTTGTTGCATTGTTGTGAATAAACTTATTAGAGCTCTTGTTACAGTAGTAATATTGCTAGTCCAGAAGTATTGTAGTGCACACCAGAATGTAAACATGTTTTAACAAAATCATATAATAGATAGAACACTTGCCAAGTTTTTATATTTTTATTTAAAGAAGAATGAAGTTTTGAGCTAGCTCTCTTCATCAGATTATACAGCTTACAACATGCACAGAATTCAAAGAAATTACATATATAATATTTGGAATGTTGAACGCGAAATGTTTGTACAAAATTACATCTGTTTCATAAAAATAATAAGTCATTAAAAGATAAAACAAATAAAATTTAAACAAAAAAATGGTAAAATCTACAAGAAAGATCAACAAACAGATCTGTGGAGTCACTATGGGGGACTAAAATGGTCCCCACCTTTGCAAATCTCTTTATTGCATACACCAAAAATCTTATATTTATGGATTACATCCATGCCTAAATATGGTTTAAAAACTTTTCTGCACTTTGTTTCCTCTTGCCACCTCTCTTTGAAGTTTACTTGGGAATATCCAACACAACACTCCCCTTTCTGGACATTAACATATACATACAAGATGACCATCTGACCAATAATATACATAACGAAGAAACCGATTCACACACGTACCTACTTTAACCTATACATACAAGATGACCATCTGACCACCAGTATATATTACAAAAGACACATTCACACACATACCTACATTAACCTATACATACAAGATGACTATCTGACCACTGGTATATATTACAAAGAAACACATTCACACACAAACCTACATTTCAAATCTTCCCACTTGTACAGTATCCAAAAGTCAATTCCTTAAAATTTCTATGACTGTATAAACTACATAGTGATGATAATCATTATAAATCTGGATCCAAAGTGAAAACTTGTTTTTCTAAAAGGCTCTACCTTGATTCTATCATCCATGATGCAGCCACCTAAGCTATCTCATAAACCCAGGAGAAAACACTTAACCCTACCAAGAAATAATGAACCGATCATGTTCCGTATGTGTTAACATACCATCAGACCAACAACAAGATCAAAGATAATATACTAAACAATTACACAATACTTAATGAAGACCCTACCACTAAATCTCTTTTCAAGGACACACCCATTATTTCTTAAAGGTATGAGAAAAACTTGAAAAAAAAATCCTGGTGCAGAATAATGACAAACAAAAGGACACACCCATTATTTCTTAAAGGTATGAAAAAACTTGAAAAAAAAATCCTGGTGCAGAATAATGACAAACAAAAGGACACACCCATTATTTCTTAAAGGTATGAAAAAACTTGAAAAAAAAATCATGGTGCAGAATAATGACAAACAAAAGGACACACCCATTATTTCTTAAAGGTATGAAAAAACTTGAAAAAAAAAATCCTGGTGCAGAATAATGACAAACAAAAGGACACACCCATTATTTCTTAAAGGTATGAAAAAACTTGAAAAAAAAAATCCTGGTGCAGAATAATGACAAACAAAAGGACACACCCATTATTTCTTAAAGGTATGAAAAAACTTGAAAAA
>NW_013675889.1:10290-11495 GCF_000517525.1 Limulus polyphemus
GTTGTGTCAGCCATAATATTTACAGTATATATTAGTATTTTATATTAAATATATTCAAGAGCCCCACCTCATTGTTTCATTCCATGAATGGTGATGCTCTGTTTGTCTGATAGCTGTACTTCTTCACTTCAGCTTTACAGCAGACGAGTTTCCACTGTGGAAAATTCCTTTGTAATGCTTTAATGTTCTGTCCTGCATTCTTTCCATAATACATATAGTTTACCAGTACCCATTTCAATAGTAGCCACTGCAGCTCCCAAATACCCCATATTTAACATGGTTCATCTGTATCTCATATGTAAATCATCCTGCAACACACCCTTCTGTCACATGCGACTCCCTCTATTTGATTCTACTGACATATCACTTCTCATTTAGCAGTGCTACTGTCAGGATATGAAAGACTGTTTGGTTTAATTATTAATGATTAATTCATATTTTTGAGTGAATACTTTATTATTTTTAAGTTTTGTACTAATAAGAGTTAAAAGCAGATGATTGTAGAAAGTTTTGTTAAAAACTAATTGGTGTCGAGAATATAGAAAGTGGCCAGACGACTATGTAATAAAGATATAAATAGTGTGAGATGAGCGGGAATCAGCAGACAGACAGTATTAGGCAGAAAAAAGCAAAGAGAATATAGTTGTGTGAAGTCAAGTAACGTAAATGTTATAGGCCTAATGTTTAATATTGTTGCGTCAGCTTTTCCGATACACATAATTTCAACAATCTCTCTATAACAATGCTATAACTCTCAAAGAACGTCTCACGTGCTCGTGCTCGACAATACTCAGTTCAATTACACACACACATCTTCTCCCCGTCGCTCTTAGCCGGTTTTATATATATAAGACCACACTATTCTAGATGGATCCGGAGATTTAAGGAAACAACTTGAATGTTCGAGAACGACGTGGCGTGATATTAGTCACGTGACCTTGGTTGTACTCGGAAAGAATAAACCAATTTTATTTAAGAAAGGACTTGTGTTGCTAAAGTTTCGTCGGAACGAATTTACAGAAAATTAACTAACGAACGGAGACGTAACAAATTGGTGTCAGAAAGTGGGATAAAAAAAGAAAAAGAGAAGATGGAAACGAGAAGCAGCAAATAAAACTACAGCTTAGCAGATTTGATGGCAGCAATGCAAGAACAGCAAAAGAAACAAGAAGAACGAGAAAGTAAACAAGAAGAGAGACAACAGC
>NW_013675889.1:12377-20294 GCF_000517525.1 Limulus polyphemus
AAGGATGGATGATATTCACCATCAAGTGTGTTCAAACTTGAAAACGTTTGCTGATTCCATGAAGTTGTCTTATGATAAGAGATGTACTGAAGTCAACTTTGAACCAGGAGACAAGGAGTGGTTGTATAATCCCAGGAAGATCAAAGGAAAGTCTTCTAAGTTGTCTTCTCCATGGGAAGGCCCAGATGACATAGTGGATTGTCTCTCAGACTTGACTTTCCGGATAAAGTGAGGTCGGCGAGGTAAGCCAAAAGTAGTGCATGCCAACAGGCTTTGGCGTTATCACGATCCAGGACATTTCAGTTGGGACGAAGTGAACAACAGAACAAATGACACCGCTGAAGACGTGTCACCTGAAAAAGCCAATGTTGAAGAAGAAACTCTACTCAGTTTGAGAAGAGAAATGGTGAAGCTCCTGATGTGACTGTTACTGACGATAGGACATTTCCTGATGAAGCAGATGAACCCCATATGAAACAGAAGACAACGAGACGGAGACCAGTACGGAAGAAGATACGTCCCATAAAATTAAGAGACTTTGTTGAATTGTAGTTTTGTTTTTGTAATTCTGTACATTTAATTAAGTTATTGTTAATTGATATTGGTTTATTGTAAGTGGCTATTGTTTGGGACGAACAATACTAAGGAGGGGGCAGTGTTGCGTCATCTAGGTCACGTGACAAGTATCACGCCACCTCCTTCTAGAAATATCCTGTTCCTTGTGAATTGTCGGGAGACTACTAGATTGGGGGTAGGCTGGTATATATAAGATGGTCACAATGGGACTGGATAATGAGTAATTGAACGGCAGTCAGAGAGTGTGTAATTGAACTGAGTATTGTTGAAGTCAAGCACGTGAGACATTTGTTGAGAATTATAGTGCGACTGTTGAAATTAAGTGTATTGCAAAGTTATATTCAGAATGAATGAACCAATTTTATTTAAGAAAGGACTTGTGTCGCTAAAGTTTTGTCGGAACGAATTTACGGAAAATTAACTAACGAACGGAGATATAACAATATATATATATTATTAAGAAATATATGTAAAAGTCATTTATTTCGACAGTTGGTAAAAAATCAGAACCCATATACATATACAATATTATCTTTAAATTTTGACAGTTACACTTTTTGTTTGTGCTCTCTTCCTTTTTTTTTGTTTGGAATTTCATACAAAATGTTAATATTTTTCTATTTCCTTTTTTACTTCACTTTGACAGTTTTCAGTGAAAATTTACTATTATTATTTTAACTTTTTTCTTGGTTTTCATCAGTTTGTGTCCACTTGAAAAGTGATATCATTTACTTCCTGTACAATTACATAGGTTTCATGTGGTGGTACTACACTGAGGAATTGTCAGCCTTAATTCCTTTGTGAATTGATTGTTATATGAGTTGAGCTATTCAAAAGTGCTCGAGTTTTGGGTCTTATTTTAAGTTTATTACACTTTATATGTGATCCTTTGTGCTAACTCTTATATCAAGATATCTAACTTACCTGGTCTTTCCACACATTGTATAGAAAGAACTAAATGTAATTCTACATTCAACCTGACTCATGCCCACTGTCTTTGGTCATGTTAACCCATTACACTGTCTCTTTATGAGGACTGAAGTCCATTGATTGTGCCTGATGACAGTGGTCCATGCACACTCTAATTCTGCTATTACTTCAAGTATAAGAATGCCAGTGAAAGCACCATTTTAGATATATTTTATCTCAAACTTTGCCTTAGACATTAATGATGGTGACACTGTCCAAATTAAATATGATTTTTGTTTTTTTTACTGGTTATAGTTCTTTTTGGTTTTAACCTGGTTTTATAAAAACAAACTGAAGACAATATTTTGTATGTACTTGCTTATCCAATTTTTTAATATATATTTTATTTTTCTCACTGTGTATTACCCAATGTTTTCTGCTGATATCTCTGATGCTTTGATGCAGTAGAATATCAACATGAAGTTCAATATTTTTATTTTCATTTTGGATAAAGAAGAAAGTCATTGTTGAGTTTTTTTTGTTTCAATGTGTTGTATGTCAATTTTTTGTTTGACTATAGAATTAGACATAAAATATGTAGTATTTATATAGCTTAGGACTGCTTACCTACATAACTAAATTTGAAATGTTAGGTTTATTAATCACATCATCATGTTTTAAGTTAGTGAACTGGGGGGACTGTATGTAATATTAACACTAGTTGTTATTTCTGTTAACTCTTTCAAGCTTTGTTTGATTTTAGAACATGTCTGTTCAAGTGAAAATGGAACATCCTGATGATCTACTAGAAGTTGTTTCAAAGTTCAGTTACAGTGATGATGAGAATCAGGATAGTTCGTTCTATAATGTTATGAACCTGACAACAGAAACTGAATTTCAAAGAGAGATTGAATCAGGGCTAGAAAGAACATGTGGTAAGTACAGACATCATCTAAAACTTAAGTTTCTTGACACTGGCTCAACACTTACCAACAGACTTGATTGGTATAACTGATCTTGTAACCCTATAGTAAACATAATAAAAAATACAAATACATAAGGGTTTTTATACCATATCTTCATGGAATTTTTTAAACATTAGTTGTATTTTGTACACAAAAACTTAAGTGTTTAATTACCTATATCTACTGAAAATGTGTTCATGAATATAGGGAGTTAGTGTGTTAACTACTCCAATTGCAAAGTGATTTTCTTCTTAAGATTTTAAATACTTTCTTCACCTTAAAGTTATTAAATTTCATTTGAGTAATCTCTAAAATATCGTAAATAAATATCAAATGATTTTTCAGTAAAATTATATTTTGTGTGTTATCTTATTTACATTATCTCTATACACAATCCTTTGATTTGACCAACCTTCTAATCACCATACAAAAATTACCAAATACAGTTTCTTTATGTTAAATACCTTAAAACTCCTAACAGTATATATCTATTTATACTTAATTTTAATTGTTTTATTGCCCTTACACTTGTGTCTAATTAAAAATCCAGCATTAGTTGTAAATCACCCGACAAATGTGTAACTTACGTTACTATATTGAACACATAACGTACAATATGTTCATGAGCATACTTTATGGAGAATTTTTATCATATTTCATTATCTTGGTTAACCTAACGAGATTGTGATTGATATATTTTAGTAAATTTATTAAAGATAAAATATAGAATGCACATCAAAAACAAGAAATATATCAGCTCTGACCTGTTGTTTTTTTTTGCTGTCAGTTGCTGAATAGGTTTAAGCCTACTTTTTTTAGACTTATAGTACAAATACATTAGATATTTATTTAATTAGATAATGCCCCTAAGAGTACAGAATAATAATACACGCAAAGCAAACAATGTTCCGTACTTATCATAATTTATCTGGATTTCTAAATTTTAAAGCTTCCATTATGCTTGTCTACCTAAACACCTACATAATCCTATTGCAACCGGACGTGTGTCAAAGACCTGTCATCTTGTTTGTTGACTTGCATTCAAAATTTTATTGAACTACTATTTTATGGATTTATGTCAATAAGTTTGGTATGAAATTTTAGATTATAATTCAACTTTTAGTATTATAAGTTAGTTAATTTATTAATTTAAAAGTAAATATTAAAAACACAGCTAAACATTGATATTTTGTGTTATATGGTATGTTCAATGAAGCACTGGTTTGAATTATATGTTTGTGATCCAGATAGAAAGTCTTTAGTTTTGAATTTTTTTTTGGTTTTATATGAATATTTTAAATAACCAAAAATAATAAATTACTATATTGATAGTATAGAATTCTACTATAATTTATCATGTGTAGTAACTAAGTAGCATTTGGGTCGAAAAATATGAAATTTCGAGCTCACTGAAGACTTATCGTTTGAAATATTGTGTGAAAAGAAGGATCTTACCGCAATAACACATCAAAATGGCTGACAAAACCACAAGGGTACATTCTGAGCTAGTGATTCATTATTCATGTCATGTATTGAAGTAAGTGTACATAAAGGAGCATTTCCAAAAATGGAAAGAAGTGAGCAGGGCCACTGTGTTTGATTCAATACAAATGATATCTTAGCATGTAGAAAACAAAAGAGGTTCTTATATTATATTCTAGTTTCTCAATATTGGTAATTTGAATTTCTAATTCGCATTTGCTTTTCACATCCTCCATGTGGGAAATTTCATAAGGCTTAGCAACCTACGACAAGCAGCAAACTAGTACAAAGGCGTAACTAGAAAAGATAATTATTTGCTCTACTTCTTTATTTATTGTTCTATGTTTTAAGAAAATAAAGTTTGAAAATGTATTCTTAAACAGTATTCATGTATATACATATATAATGTATAATTGAAATGTGACTGTATTTTACAAAATACTAGTCCACTGAAACACACCAAAGACAGGTCATTTTCCATTATTGGATATGGTATTGAGTGCATGGGGGCTTGCATCATTGTAACTTGTGTATTGTTAGCCAGGCATAGCTGGAAGGTCAATATAATGAAAAATAATAAAAATATATACAAATGTAATTTTATGACTAAACAATTGTGTTTTCATGTTATAATCTGTAGTCATTCTAGAATGACATAATTTATAAGTATTTCCTAATGTTTTCATCACCATGTCCATCTGCCACTGTTGAGGTGGGTTATTTGAATTGTAAGGTACGGTCATATATTCCTAACCCTCTCTGATGTTTTCAATGCCAGCAGTTCAGTCATTCAAAGAACTCTTGTTGTGGTTCTGTGACATGTTCTAGTTTTGGTGGCAAGGACCACGATGCCTATTAGTGCAAATTTGACCCTCATTATGTTAATTGTAGTGGTTCCCACCCCTCTTACTTTAGGTCTTGCCTTAAGTGGGTGGAGGAGAAGAATGTACACCATTTGCAGACAGTTAACAACATTTCTTACCCTGAGGCTTGGGTAGCTATTGGTTCCTACTCCCTCTTGGACATATGCCACTGCAGTTTGCTCCACTGCTATGGTGGGGGTGCAGACAGACCTTTCCGTGCCTCCATCTGTCTTTTTCACACCATGTGAGGGGTTTCTTGCCCTCCATGGAAATAGAGTTGACCAACTTACATCTACTCCAATCTCTGTCCCCACTATTCCTTCCAATGACTGCGTGAGTCCACCTCCTTGGCCCCTGATGTCCGCTCGGGTCCTTTTTTGACCCCTAGATGCAGGAATATCATTTGATCACATCCTCAGTCATTGGATTCCCAGTCTGATGACAGAGATCTGCCCACTCAAACAAGGGCAGGATCCATGGAGGTCGATCAACATTCATCTAATAAAGAAAAAATTGTGTGTATTTGTAAACCAAAGGGTTCTCTTCCACCTACATAAAAATTGCCACTTTGATACAGTGGAACTGTTGATGTTTTTATTCTAATCTCGATGATATTAAGGCCTTGATCAATTCCTATCATCCCATGTGTCTCTCCTTACAGGAAAGCTCAAAAATTAGCCAGGGATACCTGCCGACAGTATCCCTGTCTTTCTTACCGCATTGTTTATCAAAAGGCCCATGCCTATGCTTGATAGGTTTGACGTTAAAGCCAAAAGGAGTCTTGGATTTAGTTCACTACTAGCATTTCTTCTTCTTCTAGTTCCAAAACTGTATGGGACAAGATTTGGAAAGTCACTGGGAGGTTTGTTTCCCACCCCCTTTTCATCTTGCTCTCCAACGACCAGGAAGTTGCTGATGTCCAGAGCATTGCTGATGCTCTTGGCCACAGCTTTTCTCGTGCATCTAGCACTTTTGTTTCTTCTCCTGTCTTCTTGGCCATCAAGTCTCTGTCAGAGCAATCACCTCTTTCCTTTCAGACTGATTGTCTTTATGACTATAATTGCCCTTTTACACCAGTGGAACTCAAACTTGTTCTTCATTGGTCTGGTAGTACATTGGTCAGACCTGCACCATCTCTCGCTTCTGCTTTCCTTGCTATTCTTCTGGTTATTTTTAACTGGATCTATCAGGAGCACATTTTTCCTTGTGCTTGACACCAGGCTATTGTTCTCCCTTTTTCTAAACCTTGGAAGGATCCCAAGATTTCTTCTAATTATCTTCTCATCACTTTGACTAGTTGTTTTTGTAAGGTTTTAGAGAGGGTGGTTAATGCTCGTCTTTTTTGGTTCCTCGAATTCAACACACTCCTTTTGCCCATCAAATGTTGGTTCCATTGACAGCACTCCACCAGCAAAAAGAAGATGGTGCTTTCAATCTGCCTTCCTCGGATGACTCAAGGAAAGGTCGCCTCTCCATTACAAAGTTCTGAATAAAAATGGGTAAATAGCAATGCAACCCACAGGAGTGGAGATCCTGCAAAATGCCATACCTCCATGTAGTGTCACAAGCCTTCTCAAGATCAAAGAACACAGAAACAGGATGTTCTTTCTTGAGGAAGGCTTCCCTGATCAACGTTTAAAGTCGAATCAGATGGTTCACGAACATCTTTTGAGCCATTCTTCTCTTCCTATTTACATGCAGAATCCCCTCTACAGTTCCTGTGTTCACTGCCAAGTTGTATGCTATTTCTCTTGCCCTGGATCGTGTAGAAGCTCTGCAGTACAGTGATTGTACTATTTACACTGATTCTCTTAGCTCTCTACTGGTCCTGGAATCACTTAACATTAGTTCTCACCCTGTTCTTGTTGATATTCAACAATGACTGGCCCATTTCTATATCTTCTGTTTCCATCCAGTTTTTATGAATATCTGGCCACATTGGTATTCACCAGAACGAGTCCGTCTGCTCTGGTGCCGTTATGGCCGTGCCTGTCCCATACATGGACAATGGTCCTGTCTTCAAAGCACAACTATGTGCCAGTTTGTAGTTGACTTGGGGTGAGCAATGTCATAACAAGCTTTTTCAGATGAAACCTTCTGTTGCTCTTTGGACGTTGGACAATGTCATTGGCGATGATGACACTGTCCAACTTGATTGTATTTTTAATTTTTTAAGAACAATTGGCCTTTTTTAATTGCATATAAATCTTTTGTCCAAATCTTGGACATACTTTTGTTTTAACTTGCTGTATTTTAACATTTTACTACAATTAATTTTACTGTTTATACTGGTTGTTTGGAGCAGATAGCCTAGTTGCTTTCCACCATAAAACTCCAAACAATATAGTTATAACATGAAAATCATTTCGTGCTTGGACTGGTAAGGAAACAGACTCGATATTTGCATAAAAAAATCCATAATAAAATACTTCATTAACAAATAATTATTTTGGTATAAAAGACTTGTAATCTTTACTAAAAGTGTACCAACCAAATTTTGTGAAGATACACATACTGCATTAAAAGTTATAGTATAAATATTTGTGTATATTATACCGAACCCATCTTGAAAGGATTAAACCTAAATGTTCACACTGAACATGAAATATACAATTCTCTGTACTAAAAGCAATGTAATATAATATATTGTTTTAGTGATCAAAATAGTGGCTTTCTGTTGGCTATGAATAACTAGAAGAAATGCTGCCCTACACTACAAGTTTGTGCTAGTAATAATTAATCTTAGAATTAAACTGTAATCAAACCCTTGCATACAGTCCTGGTGAAAGTTGTTTTCTTGTTGTGAGGAGAGTACTTTTATTTAAAATTGTGTTATATTTTAAATAAATCATTATTGCACATACCACAGTTATTTTTGTAACTGTCTAAATCTTGAATACTCAGAGTGTGAATTCTTATCAATTTTTGTTTGTGGTGCCATTGAATTTGTGAAACAGGAATTTTGGTTAGATATGTAGATCCTGACACACATTCTGTATTCAGTATAGTAAGATCTATTTGCAGTATGAGAAAGAGAAGATGTGGTAGTCGGGTCTGATTTTTTAGAAAATAATTCTGTAACCAAATAATACTGAAGGCTTTTAGAGTAAGACTTTGCCTTA
>NW_013675890.1:0-4091 GCF_000517525.1 Limulus polyphemus
GCTAAATTAGGGACGGCTAGCGCAGATAGCCCTCGTGTAGCTTTGCGCGAAATTCAAAACAAACAGAACATGTGTATACTCGACTTTGTTTTGTAGTACATATGTAATTGTTGCTGGAGTTACATTCCACGTTCGAAAAGCAGACAATGATCAACGGCCACTAGATCGTGCAATAAGAAAAATCCAACAAAAGTAACTTGTAGAAATTCTTTACATTCGGAACTACTGTTCCACCCTGATTTAGTCAGTTAATTTGTTCTTTAATGTTTAGGTCTTTGTGTACACTTAATTTATCTTTCTCCAGGATATATCATAAAATATGATGATATATCACAATCACAATATCCGAAGCAAGATATAAAGCTTGGACTATTAAGATGGGGAAAAGTATTCTCTTCGCCTCAAAGCTGAGGTCTCTGCTACCAACAAGTTGGTCTAGTGAGCCCCGGCATTACCGAAAGGCCTCGTCGATACTGGATATGACAGGTGTAGTGTGGTTGACATAATATAAACTATTCATCTTTATTTTCGCTTACAAGTTCTTAGAAACGATGCAATCATAGAGAATGTAAAACGACTCCATTTGTAGGCATGCGTCTGGAAATGTGCTCTAGACGCATATTATGCTCTAGGCCTGAATCCAACACAGCTGGATGTAAGACGAGACACCAAAACTCCTTGTAGCGGTCTTATTACCGAATGATATTGTTCCAGCATCAGAAAAGATCTTTGAATTTGATAAGATATTCATCTGACGCTGACAAACCTTGTTATTCTGAACTTGCATGTGCAGAACTGGCAATTTTCCGTCCACATTATTTTGCATGTGTTGGGGAGGCTATTGTAATGAACATAGTAAGTCAGCAGCGAGACTCGAAAATGATCATAATGATAAGATTTAAACACGACTATACCGCTATGAACGGGACATAGTAAATCTTATGATCATTTTCGAGTCTTGCTGCCTGATAAGAGTTAAACACGACTATACCACTATGAACGGGACACGGTCATCATGCTCTGTAATTCAAGGTTTTAAAATATTCACCATCGAAAACTCTAAATCACGACAGCAGGTGGAGTTGATATCACAATCACTTTGTTGGCAGGCCTACAGTTCGAAAAACGAGTCCTTTTCGATTACATTTCGGAAAAGAACAACGCGTTTCTCACCAACATCGTAGATCAAATGTATGACAAGAGTCGTACGCATTTTCGAATGTTGTGTGATAAAAACGATTATTAAATCTAAACTGAGAACCACAGTAAAGTTGATTAAAAGCTATTTACTTCAAAGTAAATGTAGTCATAAATAATTTTTTTAAAGCAGTATTTAGGATTCCTACTTCTAAGGTCCGGTAATTAGGGCGCTTGACTCACAATCCAAGGGTCGCGGGTTCGAATCCCCGTCCACCAAACATGCTCGCCCTTTCAGCCGTAGGGGTGGTATAATGTGACGGTCAATCCCACTATTCGTTGGTAAAAGAATAGCCCAAGCGGTGGGTGGTGAGACTAGCTGCCTGCCCTATATTCTCTCACTGCTAAATCAGGGACGGTTAGCGCAGATAGCCCTCGTGTAAGGAGGGACAGGAAGAAAACTATATCTGCCTTTTCCAAAATAAGACTGTTCTAATTTCACTCAATAGACAACGTCTGACTTTTGAGGTACACACGAGCGTTCACTAGTTAATTGATAAACAAAGTACTTATATAGTCGGGCAGAACCTTTAGGCAATACATTTCCAATTACGCTTGAGTAATTTTAAACGTGACTATTGTCCCCTCTCCCTCCTGTAAAACCCTAAATATAACTAGGTATACTATCTTAATAAATATACATAGAAGACATAATTTATTTTGTGTTTGTAGATACAGATATGTCCCCTTCATAGTAGTATAGTCGTGTTTAACTCTTATCATTATGATGATTTTCGAGTCTTGCTGCTGATTTACTACATCCCGTTCATAGTAGTATAGTCGTGTTTAACTCTTATCAATTTGATCATTTTCGAGTCTTGCTGCTGATTTACTATGTCCCGTTCATAGTGGTATAGTCGTGTTTAACTCTTATCATTATGATCATTTTCGAGTCTTGCTGCCGATTTACTATGTCCCGTTCATAGTAGTATAGTCGTGTTTAACTCTTATCATTATGATCATTTTCGAGTCTTGCTGTTGATTTACTATCTTGATAATAATTCTCTCCCAAGTAATTCAAATTAGTGTTTGCTTGACGTAAACTTTGTGATCCTGTAATGATAACGATTCCTACTGTTCTTACCGACTCTTCATGGGGAAATCTGGAATAATACGCAGTGAGTTTTTGTACTGCAGCTGCGGTTTTACTGCTTAGATCTTCTTGTCGACATTTTGTCTGGAACATGTCGGAGGTTGATATTTATGTTAAATAATTCGGTAACCATATCATAGACGTCGCCAGGATTATTATTAGTAATGGGGGGGAGGGGGGTCGTTTCTGAAATCGCTAACATACGTATGCCTAAGTAAGCCACAAGTCAGTAGAAGTCCAGTACATTTGTAAAGCTACGTTCGGGCAGTTTTTCCTGCATGACGTTTAATTTTCCGTGACAATCAATATGCATTTGAGGTTCAAAACGGGAGATACATTTGAACCCGAGCATCCCACCGACGCCCATTTTATATGATTCCGAAGTTATGAAAACAACAGTACAGGTACACGCAGTACGCCTATTTGCATCTGTGCTGACGGGCTTACTTAACAATTTCAGTCGAGTTCAAAGGTTTAACGTCAAACGGAAAGGTCGCGTTTACGAAATTATTCGCAAACACTGTCTGGTTACGTAATACCCCGTCTGGCTGCGCGTTGAAATGAAATGTACTACTAGTGGCGAAGCTTACTCTTAAGAACTTGATAGAGGTTACCATTCTGTTCGCAAAACAGGGATGAAAAACGCTGACGATAATCTCATCTTGACTTTTTTTATTTTTTAATTATTTCGCCTGGTGAATAATAAAATACACCAGGATTTGTGTGTCTGTTTTTTTTTTATTATTGTTTCGTGGGACGTAATAACATTAGATAAACGTAATCATGTTTTTTTTTTTACAAGTTTCGAGTAAACCTTTTACATTGGTTATTGATTCTTTTGGAGTTTAACGTATTTCGCAGAAAATCTAATTGTTTAGTAGCGATCTATATCTATGATATAATGTGTAATATAATATAGTAATTTAAATCCCATCAATCTGTACTGGCATAGGACCGGTTTCTAGTAAATACTGCGTCATATCATTCCAACTTTATCGTGTATTTTGTATGCCGCTGATGAGGAAGCCATTCGCTTAACATTAAGTCTCATCAGGCCGCCTGAGTTGCAAAATAAAAAGCCTTAGTTGAAACCATTTACATCATTCGTTTCTAAGATAACAAGTCTTAAGATGTAAAACACCATAGTTGATGGAGCATAACATATATTAATGATGCGCGTGTGTCACATAATATCAATTATGTGATTTAAATCGTACCTTTCCGTACTGGTCCTGTATAGGTGTTTAATAAGAAGCTGATATAATAGTTTGCTGTATGCCGGTGATATCTTTATCTCACATTTGTAACTTTCTCTCTGTGTGTATATATATGTATATATTGGCCCGGCATGGCCAGGTGGTTAGGGCGCTCGACTCGCATTCTGTGGGTTCGAATCCCCATCCCACTAAACATGCTCGCCCTTTCAGCCGTGGGTGTGTTATAATGTGACGGTCAATCCCACTATTCGTTGGTAAAAGAGTAGCCCAAGAGTTGGCGGTGGGTGGTGATGACTAGCTGCCTTCCCTCTAGCCTTACTCTGCTAAATTGGGGACGACTAGCGCAGATAGCCCTCATGTAGTTTTGCACGAAATTCAAAACAAATGAACAAATCAGTTACTGTTTGCGTTTCAAAGGAATGATCCTGAAAAAGCTGTGAAGCGAAACGTTGAGTGACCCGTTGTTGTTTTAAGGTCGTTTATTTTTAGTGTTTTTAAATATTACTTGAATAATGTTTGAAGTATAAAATTGAGATACACAGCAGTTTTTTTTTTTTTTTTTTGCTACATAAGAAAAAAAAGTC
>NW_013675890.1:5222-18848 GCF_000517525.1 Limulus polyphemus
CGGGTTTCGATACTCGGGGTGGACAGAGCACAGATAGCCCTAGTGTCGCTTTGTGCTTCAAACAAACAATTTCTTCAGAGTAAACGGTAAGGCTTATTACTGTCTCACCACCAGACTATTTCTTCAGCCCCCCAGTGTCACAGCGGCATGTCTGCGGACTTACAACGCTAGAATCCGGGTGTCGATACTCGTGGTGGACAGAGCACAGATAGCCCTAGTGTTGCTTTGTGCTTAACTTCAAACAAACAATTTCTTCAGAGTAAACGGTAAGGCTTATTACTGTCTCACCACCAAACTATTTCATCAGAGTAAATGGTAAATTGAATAATGGCCTCAAAAACTATCTTTAAGCTGCAAAAGAAAGAGAGAAAAAATAAAAAATAAAGATACGTAATCAATTCCATATGTGTAATTTACTTTTATAATATTATTCGTATTAAACGTAAGCACCTTTAGTGTGAAATAAATACCTTAAGACCCTGATATTTGTGACGGACTACGTTGAGCTCGCGACACGTGGACAAAGAGTGTGACAAGTAATTACTTTTACGATAAAAAGCAATTAGCGTGAAAATGAGCCGTAAACTTATACCTGTACTTGAGATGTTTATGAAAGAGTGCAAACTTTATAATAAAATATATTAGAGCTAGTTTTTGTATATCGATTAGTACAGAATTAATTCAACTCTGTGAAATAGGGTACATTAAAACTCCCAATGTCCTCACAAAAACATAGTTAAACATAGCTTTGTTCTTGTGGAAACGTTATGTGCGGTTTCATAAGGTACATTTAAACTCTCAGTCCCACACAAAAACACGCAGTTAAACTTAGCTTTGAACTTGTGACAACGTTATGTGCGGTATCATATATGTAATCAGGGATGAGAATTGGCCGCCATTTCTGTTGTCACATTGGCCATCCTTCCAGTTCGTTCAAATCCGGTGAGGAAAATGTTAGAGAGGGGGGGGGGGGGGGTGATGCGGCCGGAGACAAAATTGTAGTTACTAGTACTAGTAGGTTCGATATATGAGGCTCCTTGTAACTGGCTGATTCACGAACAATCGACCAATCATAAAACGTTTTTTGTTGTTGTTTTTTTAAGCCTAAGCTATCGCACGCCTCGGAAATGCATCCAATGGCGGACGATTGAAAAGGATCAGCATAGAGGTAGAATTTAAATCTTTCGCCACCTGTCTTAATGCGTTTTAATAATTATGAACTATTAGTTACCAATGAAAAAAATAATAATACAAACGTATTGAATGTCACAGATGCCGAAAGTATTTTTAGTCATATAAGTCATGTTATGTACGTAGGACTGAAGAATTTTTGCCCAAACAAATGTCATCACCTACATATTTTTTTCTTTTGTAAAGAAAATGAATGAGATATCAAAATAGGATTTCTAATGGTGGGGGACCAAAATTGAAAAAAAAAATATATAAGTCGTGTTATGTACGTAGGACTGAAGAATTTTTGCCCAAAAAATGTCATCACCTACATATTTTTTTTTATTTTGTAAAGAAAATGAATGAAATATCAAAATAGGATTTGTAATGGTGGGGGGGGGGGGCAAAATTGAAAAAAAAATAGTAGGATAAGCAGAGGTTCATTCATAAACACATATATGATTTCCTTATCTCCCATTTAAAAGACTCGGTTTGCAAAGGACTGGCCTGGAATTTGCACTAATGGAAACTGACTTGTACACATATTATCTCAGTATTTAATTAAATGGCCATTGTATGTTAACTTGTCTAATTTTAATCATTGGAACGTGAGATAAGGTGGCAAAACTCAAAGGTTTGCTGATCATCCTAGCTGTAAATAACGGGAATGATCAGTTCCCCAAAATAACCTAGAACACACTGAGGACCCTCTGAAATCTTGGAGCCTAGGTGATCTTCATCCCCTCGTCTTAGCCCCCCAGTGGCACAGCGGTATGTCTGCGGACTTACAACGCTAGAATCCGGGTTTCGATACCCGTGGTGGGCAGAGCACAGATAGCCCATTGTGTAGCTTTGTGCTTAATACCAAACAAACAAACCCCTCATCTTTTTTGGGGTTGGGATCCAAGACCAGCAAAAAGTTTCGTACTAATAAATTTTGACCTTCCACGTTTACATATATATATATATATATAACGCTTACGAAGTGATAAAAGCTAGTTTCATAAGATTTAAACCTCTTTTTATTAGGTCCCCCAGTGGGTCAGGACTTAAAATGCAAAAAAAAAAAAAATCGGGGTTAGATTACTCGCAATGGAAAGAGCGCGTATAACTCACTGTATAGCTTTACGCTAAAAAGCCCACTACCAGCTTCTAATAGGGCTTAACTGTGAAACGTGACCTTCATGATCGTAAGTATATTAACTGTTTTATGTTATTAATTTATACATCAATGTATGTAAACTTTTCCTTTTTGTCTCCATAAAATATATTTTTCCAAAACAAACAAACTTAAAATTCATCTTAGCCTGTGCACGTAACCAATATAGCATTACTTTTGAGCGTGAATTTGTAGATTTCGTTTGTTCTGTATACTAAACTTTTAATTTTTCGGTAGTTTTGTATTGGAGTTGAACATATTTCAAATATTCACTCCATGGACTTGATATTTTTCTAATGTCTATGTTATAACGTACTGTCAATATTGGGTTCGCATCCCCACCAAACATGCTCGCCCTTTCAGCCGTGGGGGCGTTATAATGTGACGGTCAATCCCATTATTCGTTGTTAAAAGAGTAGCCCAAGAGTTGGCGGTGGGTGGTGATGACTAGCTGCCTTCCCTCTAGTCTTACACTGCAAAATTAGGGACGGCTAGCGCAGATAGCCCTCGTGTAGCTTTGCGCGAAATTCAAAAAACAAACTGTAAATATTCTTGTACTTACTTATAAATTCACCTAAATGCTTACTGGCTGTTTTATAAAATCGTAAACTATTTTATTTCGCGACTAAGTTATCATCAATTGTATATTTTTCACGAGTTTCACCAGTTTCAGCTACATCATGCTCGTACGATATATCTGTATGATTTACCGACGAAGCAGTTGAGATTTAAGATCTGTAGCGCAGTAGGCGGGCTTTTGCTTTCATCAATAAACTGCTTAGTTTCTTGTTCTTATCGGCTTCTATTAGGGTTTAAATGTTATTAATTATGTCACCAATTCTTCTTAACGGCACGCGCGCGCATATACAAATGTCTGTAGATATTCAGTAAGCACACTGTGCACACACAGATACGCCTATGATCAGGGCTGGCTCAAGGCGGGTTCGAAATGCTCAAAGAAACCACCACAAAATTTTAAGGGCGAAAAAAAATTTTAAACACTTAGAAAAGAATACTAACAAATAAAGAGAAAAGTGTGGTGAAAGTTTGTGTGCAGGATATAAATTAGTATCACATCGAATACCGAAAAATTCAACTCCAGATAAGGTTTTACTTCGTATAAGTGAAAACCAAATCAAATAAACTTTTCCTAGTATGATTATTGCTCTAAACAAAAAGCCTCCCCCCCCAGTGGCACAGCGGTATGTCTGCGGACTTACAACGCTACAATCCGGGTTTCGATACCCGTGGTGGGCAGAGCACAGATAGCCCATTGTGTAGCTTTGTGCTTAATTACAAACAAAGAACAAATATGCTCTAAAAATTGTATTAAATTTGCTCGTTAGTGTGGCAAAGCGGTTTAGGGCGATTGACTCGCAATTTGAGGGTCGCGGGTTCAAATCCTCATCCCACCAAATATGATCGCCCTTTCAGCCGTGGGGGCGTTATATAATGTGACGGTCAATCCCACCATTCGTTGGTAAAAGAATAGCCCAAGAGTTGGCGGTGGGTGGTGATGACTAGCTGCCTTCCCTCTAGTCTTTCACTGCTAAATTAGGGATGGCTAGCGCAGATAGCCCTCGTTTAGCTTTGCGCGAAATTCAGAAGAAACCAAACCAAGTGGCGAAATATCGTTTTCGAGACTAGAGTTGATAAAAATATTTTTGCCTTGCACAATGAGGCAAATCAGATTCAACGGTTTATTAATAATTTATGTGGAACATGAAACGGCCAGAGAAATTAGTATGTGCAAATTTAAGGACAGGTTTTGTCATGTTGAAAACTCGTAAAAGTTTCAGTTTCTAAATACTAATCTTCGTTGCTTTTTATATTTTTTTTCTACTGTGTACCATTTGTGTACTCTGTATTCCGAATTAAAAATATATATATATTTAAAATTTTGTAAAGTATAGAAAAATAAATAAGAATGTAAAATTCGAAAAAGGGGTGCAATTTTCTATTTTACTCCCTCCAATTTTTTGAACTTAGCCGGTGCTGCCTATGATACATAGGTACTTCTAACTTTGAAAAACTACGCAATGAGCTATTTGTGCGCTGCCCTTCACGGGTATCAAAACTCGATTTTTAGTGTTATAAGCTCTCAGACTTACCGCTGAGCCACCGAGCGGGTAAAGCATACCCCTAAGTACTTTGTTGATTCACTCTAACTTTTCATTTGAAGTTTTTGCTTCCGTGTTTGAAGTATCTGTACAGCTAATACACACTCATGTTGAAAAACCAGCTCTGCCCAAGTGATTGAAGGTAGGTATCATGCGACGACAACTTTCAGGTCTTGTCTGGCAAGCTTCCTGGAGGTTTTCTTTATTTTCCTTTGGTAATAAATGGGATGCCTTACTGTACTGCGAAAAGCACCCGAATCTGTCAATTAGAAGTTGTTAAGCTTGTTGTGTTACAGCTTTCCAATTATAAAAAGGAAAAAAATAAATACAAGCTAAACGCAGAATATTATCCACGGACATACACGCGCTCTTGAATTACGTGGACACATAAAATTTTGTAACTTTGAGAGAAAATTATGTAACCGCCAGGACTTCATTTGTCACGTATGACCTAACCAGTGTTTCATTGATCGTAAAGCTAACAGAACGATTGTCTGCTTTCATAACCAGTCTCAACCCGTGAATCATCTACTCACAATAACTTCCCATGACTTCACAGTCATATGTTTGTTGTATAATGAATGACTTCTCGAAGCTCAGAAACCAATATTGTGACAATGTTTGCATACATATTTTTGTTTATGGTTTTAAGAACGTCAGAGTTAAGAGTTTTGTAACTGATTCTTTAACAGTCGACACAACGATAGCGAGCGTTCTTTGTGAAAGAAGTATCCCGTTCAAAATGTCAGTAATATAACAACGTGGATTGTTGCGAAGCAAAATAATCATTTATTATAAGAGTTATATCAGTTTTGACCCAGCGTGGCCAGGTGGCTAAAACACTCGACTCGCAATCTGTGGGTCGCGGGTTCGAATCCCCGTCCCACGAAACATGCTCTACTTTTCAGCCATGGAGCGTTATAACGTTACGGTCAATCCCACTATTCGTTGGTAAACGAGTAGCCTTAGAGTTGGCAGTGGGTGGTGATGACCAGCTGTCTGTCACTGCTAAATTAGGGACGGCTAGCGCAGATAGCCCTTATGTAGCTTTGCGCGAAATACGAACGAAACATCTGAATTTGCTCTGCTCTGAATTTCGTTTTACCTCACGTATACTACAGTATTGTTTTAAAATGCAAAACGTAAAGTTCCTCAGCAAATTGAAATGAAACAGAAGACCTATGAAATCAACCATCTGTTTTTAACAACTTTATTGTACAGTTATTATTCTCACTCCCGGAAGGGAGTGGCGAGGGCATTGCGGTCGGGTTCGTGTGTGTGTCTGTCTGTCTGCCTGTCTTTCCGCGCGCGTATCTCGAAAACTAATAGACCGATGTACCCGAAACTTTTTCACAAGGTGGGAAGTCAGTATGGGACAGTCCTCCCCACATTTGGTCGGGACCCAGATTCTGGATCACATTGAAGCATTTTTTATAATGGGGAAATAGCTCTGTAAAGTGTGGTCAGATTTATATTCCAATTTCATGGGCACATTAAGTTAGAGACTCCTCATAACACTACAAAAACTGATCCGGATCGTTGATCATTCTGGCTCTGAGAAGGATCTTCTGAGTTCAAGAAGGTGAAATTTGACGTCATCCAATATAAACGCATGTAATCTCGATAAGGAGCAGCGGGACGAGGGTATGTTATTTCTCTGATTGCTCTTGTTAACCTTTAAATAAATTTTGTTTTGTTGGAGAAAAGAAAAAAAATGCAGATGCTAATCAAAATGTTTTTATTATAGATATTATTGTTAAGTCCCCCGGTGGAACAGCGGTATGTCTACGAACTTACAACGCTAAAGTCGGAGCTTTATTCCCTGCTGTGGACACAGCAGATAGCCTAATGTGGCTTTGCTCTAAAATAAATAAACAAAATAGGCGTGTTAGTTTATCCAATTTTTACATTATACAAGTAGTGTCATCTAGTAGCTAATCTATCTGTAATTGATTTGCATGAACTTACGACACAGTTGACTGATTATGAAAAACAAACCGGACAAATTTTTATTCATAGCTGATAGTAAACCTGTGCTATTTAAATGATCAAAAGTAGCGTGTATATAGACGTTTGTTTGTTTGGAATTTTGCGCAAAGCTACACGAGGGCTATCTGCGCTAGCCGTCCCTAATTTAGCAGTGTAATACTAGACTGAAGGCAGCTAGTCATCACCACCCACCGCGAACTCTTGGGCTACTCTTTTACCAACGAATGGTGGGATTGACCGTCACTTATATAACGCCCCCACGGCTGAAAGGGCGAGCATGTATGGTGGAACGGGGATTCGAATCCTCGACCCACAGATTGCAAGTGGAGCTCTCTACCCACCTGGCCATTCCGGGCCTGTATATAGACGTAGTGATAGGATTTTACTTAAAACTTACCTTGAGTTTATCTCATATTATGTAGAATAGAGAGAGAGAAAGAGTTTAATTCACGGAAGTGATAATAGAGGATTTTGATACTAAATTTCATGATTTTTTCTTTTTAAAAAATGGGGTGTGTGTGAAAACTTAATGTAAAATGGAGGTGAAAGGTTTTGTAGTAAGCTGTAGATTTCTCACAGCAGTATATAAATTGTTTTTATTTCTTCTAACATCAAGTACTTTAAGTTCTTACTTCTCAATGAGTCAATCATGAACCACGATGGTAGTTCATAATAGGGATCGCAAGGAATTGCACAAAACTAGTAGAACGTTCGGGCAAAAAAAAACCTTTAAAAAAGTAAAGATTCAGTTCAAACAACATTTTAAAACTTTTACTATTAACTGCTAAGGCTGTACACATATAAAGATGCACAATAAAGCATGCATGTTAGACTTACAAGGAAAAGAAAACCCGCCCTTTTGTAATTATTATTCTTATTATTATTCGCTTGCCAACCTACAACAAAAACGACTTGGTATATTGCACCCAAACCTTTTGTAGAATACTAAATAAGGTACTGCGAAGGTCGTAGGGGTATTGAAAAGTCGATTTGTTTCTTCTGTATTTTACATAAGCCAAAAAACATCATAATTATACTGTAAACTATGTTATCACTACCCCTTGAAGTTAGCTTTCTCACAAATATCTGGTGTTCCTTTAAAAAGCTTAAGTACAGGGCGAAACTGGAGTTACCAGCCAATAATTGATAAACATCATATGACTGTAACATATACATACTCAATGCTTTGTACACTATACAATCGGTGTTTATAGGAAGCCATCCCCTATGTTATGTATGAAGTGAAGGAGTAAAATAAGAATAAAAATCAATACACATAATAGTAAATTTTGTTGCACACATTTGTTGAATAATTTATTATTTAAAGCAATGTTTTAGACGTATATGTTTTATTTGAAAAGGCTGTTTTTCTACTAGTAAAATTTTATGCGCGCTTAGTGGAAGTTGTGTCTTAGTCTAGGTATATATTTGCCAATTGCTATGCATTATATATATGGATAATTTAGTTATACAAAAACTATAAATTCTCACTATATTCTTAAAAAACTCACATGGCAATCTCCAGCTGCAGCTTAACAGCTTAATCTAATGCGATCAAATAGTCAATAATTACAATAAATCATCACGAACCGTATCAGCTAGCTACCATATCAAGTAATCATTTGCCCATAGTTGAGCATAAAAAAAGCCAGCAACCAAGATAAATAAAAAGTTGGGAATTTAAAAACCTGCAAATAGGGATCGTAAAAATGTAAGGAAACAAGGCTGGAGATACCCTTGACATTATTTACTCAAACTACAAATCCCTATTTTGACTCCATCAAATGTAATTCTAGGTAACAGCATGGAGCCAAAATAGGTATTTCTAGTTTGAGTATATAATGTCTACAGTATCCTCAGACTTGTTTCCTTACTTTTTTTTTTACCAACCTTTATTTGCAGGTTGGTAAATTCCCAATTGTTTTATTTATATTGTCTGTTTGTTTATGTTTGAAGCGTCTAAAGCCCTCCAGTGGCTCAGCTGTAAATCTGAAGGCTTATAACACCAAAACCCGGGTTTCAATATCTGTGGTGGGCACAGCACAGATAGCCCATCACGTAGCTTTGGGCTTAACAACAACCAAACAAATTCTGCGTGTAAGTTGCTTAGAAAGATTCCTTAGGCCATTTGAAATTAATAAATTGTTTTTTATGCGTGCTCTGTGACTCTACACAGATCGAAAGAATGAAGACCGAGTGTGGCCCAGTGGTTAGCGTGCTGGACTGTTGCTCTCGGGTTCCATAGTTTTCATCCAGTTACCGTCTTTCCCCCAACAAAAAAATAATAATAAAAAAATAACGAATTGCGCTCCGCACTTTGGGATTGTGAGTGCGTTATATGAGTTATGGTCAAATCCCGTTACTCGATGTGACAAGAATAAGCCCTAGAGTTGGCGGTGGGTGATACTTACTAGCTGCTTTCCCTCTAATCTGTCGCTTCAAAATTTAGGACGGCTGGTGCAGATATCCCTCGAGTAGATTTACGTGAAATTCAACAAACAAAGAAAACGAAAGAAAGGGGTCAGTTAGATAGGTAAACGTCCTTCATGACACCATTACATAGACAAGTAAATTGTGTCAGAGAAATTTAAAATGCTAGGCCTTGTATTGAAATTAATTAACCCAAAAAAGGTGATATCTGCTATTAATTATTTTTAAAAAATCACTGTAAGGTACGCATTATTGAAGTTTTGTACTGTGTTGAACAATATCAATGTAGTATTCACTGTTTCTGACAATATGCGAAACTATTGTAAATAAAATTAACAATATGTCATTGAATGTTGATTTTTTTTTTCACCCATCAGTTTGTTAGAAAACTAATACAGCTGTTCTGTTAAGGTAAAAAATGTTTAGATAGTTGTAACTATTAACCGTCTTCAGCCGGATGTGACCTAGTGGTTAGCGTGCCCGGACTGTGATTTAAAGTTTCATTATCGCAGAAACGCACTCCGCACTATGGGACCGTCGTCACGCTCTGAGAATAACTATCAGATCCCACTATTCGTTCAGGCAAGGGTAACTTAAGTTGGAGATGAGTGTTGTTGAGTAGTCAAGTTGCCTTCTCTCTTTCAAAGGGTTCGAATCCCCGTCACATCGAACATGCTCGCCCTTTCAGCCGTGGGGGCGTTATAATGTGACGGTCAATCCCACTATTCGTTGGTAAAAGAGTAGCCCAAGAGTTGGCGGTGGGTGGTGATGACTAGCTGCCTTCCCTCTAGTCTTACACTGCTAAATTAGGGACGGCTAGCGCAGATAGCCCTCGTGTAGCTTTGCGCGAAATTTAAAAAAAAAACAAAAAAAAACCCTCTTTCAAAAATTAGGGACGGATGTGCGCAAATTAACTCTTATACAGCTTTGTACGAAATTCCGAAACAAAATAATTCTAATACAAAACGTGCAAGTCATTCATAATTTCAGCTACTAGCGATAATTTTCTGTTTACCTCGAGATTGGCTATTGTTTAACGATGTCTTTTGTACAGGAAACACAAATACACTGGCAAAGGTTAAGCCTCTTCAATTGTAAACAAGAGTTAGAATAAATGAAGAGGTGAAAACATTTCAATTTAATGATGCTTCCCACCAGAACGTTCGCTTTTGGTCTTATCTTGCATTACCCTCTTTATGCAACTTCACAACTGTTTTTCAATATTAAGAACCACATTGAAGATTACCACCGAAGAGAATTGAAGGGTAAATTTGTAGGCCTCGGTTTTCTGTTTGTTTGTGTTTAGAATTACACTAACTCTTACACGTAACAGCTGTGCGCATAGATAACTAAAGACTGCCCGTCGAATCACGGTGCATGTTGTTTGGGAAATTACTTGAGCAGAAGCATTTCTTCTGTGTTTAATCTACTTTAAACCATTATGGATAATCTTGACATCTTTGAGACTTCTGCAAACTAAGCACAGAGTTTTGAAAGTTTAGTCAGTTGTTAGAAAGTATTTAGAAAATCGAAATTTATTTACCTCCCCTCAGTTGTGATGAGCACATCGTTTTTTGTTTTATATCCATAATCATAAAGTTTACTCATTTGTATTCGATACCTAAATGGGTGGAGCCATCATATTTTTATGTTTGTTGGGCGCCTGTTTATGTACACCAGAAGTAGACAAGATGAGTTTCATTTTGTGGCACATCCAATATAACAGACATATACATCAGACCACTGTATGGACGTTATTAAGTAGCATAATTTAGACTTTCTAAGAAATACGATGATCACTTTTTATTATTTAGGCTATAGATCATCGGGCTAGGCTAAAGGGGAATTCCTGTGAACAGACCTTTGCAGTTTAGAACCGATTAAATGGGACCTCGTCTCGGATATTCTAATGGATGGTCTTACGAAGACTTTATATTTCATTTGGTTTTTTTTTCTTTCTGACTTTCTTTTCAGTCACAATAGAGAAACACAACAAAACTTTCATTTGTTTTTTTCATTGAAACAAAGCAGTTATTTTATGTATACTGGAAAACTGTATGCGTTCTACAGGTGGACTAGGCCTATAATACAGCAGTGTAAAACCGGTACTGAAACGGAACCGAGCAATCATCTTTAAGTTTAATTTTCTTTAAATACAGATAAGTTTATTTTTTTAACAATACCCCCCATCCAATACTGTAGATGTGGCTACTTCAGAATGATTGTACATTTGTTTTCGTCCTTTCCAGTACGAGAGAGAGAGTAGTCTTGAGAGTACTCAGGTGTTTTACAGGAATGTTGACCAATTAGCAGTAACAAGTATGAGGCAATGAATAGGGGTGATTGTAAACAATGCATGGCGTTCACGTGGTACTGATTCTGCAGGGGAAATAATTTATCTTCAACAGTATACAAAATCGTTTTCGACGTTATAGGTGGAATGCATACATCATAAGAGAATATTTATGTCACGATTTTAAAAGTTCTTTTTTTTAACTTGGTGTACTTGTATTAAAAAATTGACCACAATATTAAACCGGAAGTATTTTTACACCTTAGAACCTGTTGAGAGGAGGGGGGACTTGTTATGCCTTCATGTTGCCTGGGTTGAACGTTCGCCAAGTTTAGCCGAAATATAACGTATATGATCCTTGATCTAGTTTTATTGTTTTTACAGGCAAATTTCTCGTTGTACAAAACAAGAAAGTAGCCTATAGCAGAAAACCAAAGTTAACTAGCCTGTAAACTGTGAGTCAATGTTGGACCTGCCAATAATTTGCGGAGTTGTTTACAGCGAACGTTTGCATTTTTCTGACGTACAATCCAATCTACCTTTTCAGATTTCCTAATGATTTATTTAAACTTCATTGAATGCTGTTTTTCGTAATCTGGAGGAGATTTTAACACAAAATACTTAAAATAGTTTTATTGATCGCCATTTAATCATAAGTTTACTAAAAAAAAGGAATAATCGTAAAAATATGTTCTACCAAATATATGTTTGGTGTGTGTGTTAGAAACAAAGATAGAAATAGTTTTATTGATCGCCATGTAATCATAAGTTTACTAAAAAAAAGGAATAATCGTAAAAATATGTTCTACCAAATATATGTTTGGTGTGTGTGTGTGTGTTAGAAACAAAGATAGAGCAGCGTTTCTCAAACTTTTTGATACTAGAAACCGACTCTGTCACGGACCACTAAAACGCAAGTCCCACCCAAAATCCTTTACAATTTACATATGAATATTCTGTCAGTTTTTGCTTGTTTTCGTAAAGTTCCACTTAGGACCGATGGTTGAGAAACACCGAGACAGAGCACGTTCGAAAGTAATTCTTTTAGGGCTGAAACTTTTAATTATTCGTGAACAAGTCGGTCTATGAGGTACGGATGGTTTCTGTTAATCTTTGGAAGCAGATTCAAAGGTAAATGTGATTAGAGTTTGATTTTGATGTGGATGTTTTGTTCTGCTGGTAGTTTTCTAACTTAATTTGTACACAAATGCACTTGCAACTTATAAGAAAAACGTGCATGTGCTAATACAGCGCTAATACGAGCGACATGACTAGCACTTAGATATTTGGTTGAAGATAAATTCTCGACCATTAAACACTGCTTGGAAAGGGTAGTGACATAGTTCTCCAATCATAAGTCATCTGTGTCCTTTTCTTGGAAAGGGTAGTGACATAGTTCTCCAATCATAAGTCATCTGTGTCCTTTTCTCGGAAAGAGTAGTGACATAGTTCTCCAATCATGTCAACTGTGAGGTACTGAAAAGGTCACAGATGACTTATGATTGGAGAACTATGTCACTACCCTTTCCAAGAAAAGGACACAGATGACTTATGATTGGAGAACTCTGTCACTACCCTTTCCGAGTAAGGATAGGATATGTGAAATGTTTAAATGATCTAGAACCGACAGGCACAACCATTCAAAGAACGTGGCCTTCAGTGTTTTTAATCGAACAGCAGTTAGGGAATGAAAAGCCCTGAAACCAAGCATCAAGCTGCTTCGAGGCAACGCCGTCTTGGCTACGAAAGTGAACCCTCCCACTCAAAAGCTGAGTAGATCTTCTGTACCGTTAACAATGAATAAATAAATATTTCAAGTTCAAGAAATATCACAAACTTTCATTTACACTTCGAAATCTGCAGTTGTTCCACCCCCCACCCCCATGAGAAATATGTCCGAAAAACAAACAAACAAAAAAAACGGAATCATAAGAATCTCCTTTTGAAACATATCCAGCAAGTCTAGATTTGGCTTTGGTAGACTTTTATGCCTTTAATTTTCTTAAAGGTAGTCTATAAAGCCGAACCACATACAGTAGATGATCTTAGAACATTTTGTGTTGTGCAAGATTGTTGCAATGGAAATTACGGTGCTGGGCAATTTTGCTTAATCATGGCCACTCGCGGTCAACGATGGAGGAAGTAGGTGGAAGTGAAGCACAGGAAGTGTAAAGTCGTTGTTCTAAAGTGCGATTGACCCTTGGTATAGTTTATTTAGTATTTACGTATGTATATATATGCAGACAGATAGATGGTTGACGACGTACATATATAGCCAGAAAGATAATTTTAGGTTAAAACAGATCAAATTTACTACCTCCTCATAAAACAAATTTTTATTTCAATATGCTGGGTATATGTTTGTTTCAGTTGCTTTTTATGAAAGATCATTGGACTCGTGTTAATTTTTCTGACGAAGAACATTAAAAGTTATATATATATATATATATATATATATATATATA
>NW_013675891.1:0-3861 GCF_000517525.1 Limulus polyphemus
GATCAGTACGGAAGAAGATACGTCCGTAAAATTAGGAGACTTTGTTGAATTGTAATTTTGTGTTTGTAATTCTGTACATTTTAATTAAGATATTGTTATTCGTTTATTGTATGTGGTTATTAATCGGGACGAACAATATTAAGGAGAGGGCAGTGTGGCGTCATCGAGATCACGTGACTATTTTCACGCCCTCTAGTTTCTAGAACTATCCCGTACCTTGGCGAATGCTCTAGTATTTACTAGATAGGGTAGGCTGGTATATAAAAGAGGGTGACAACGTGACGAGATAATGTAATGTGTGTGTGTAGACAGTGAGTAATTGAACTGCTGTCACAGGGTATTGTTGAAGTTAATGTTCGTTCGTGATACTGTTTGTTTTAGCGCGAATATTGAGATTAAGTGTATCGCAGAGTTATATTCGGAAAGAATAAACCAGTTTTATTAAGAAAATATTTGTGTCGCTAAAGTTTCGTCGGAACGAAGTTACGGGAAGTTAATTAACAAACGGAGACGGAACAATACTATTATATTTATATAGAAGTAGTTACATGAACGTACAACAAACAGTACAAATATATTTATATAGAAGTAGTTACATAACAGAAAACAGACAGGACTATTATATTTATATAGAAGTAATTATATGAACATAAAACAGACTGGACTATTATATTTATATAGAAGTAGTTTCATGTACATACAACAAATAGTATTATAATACATATATAGAAGTAGTTACAAGAACATACAACAGACAGGACTATTATATTTATAAAGAAGTAGTTATATGAACATACAAAAGATAGTACTATTATATTTATAAAAAAGTAGTTACATGAACATACAACAAAATACTATTATATTTATATAGAACTAGTTACATGAACGTAGAACAAACAGTACAATTATATTTAAATAGAAGTAGCTACATCGACAGACAACAAATAGTACTATTATATCTATATAGAAGCAGTTACATGAACATAAAACAGACTGTACTATTATACTTATATAGAAGTAGTTAAATGAAAAAATACAACAGACAGTACTATTACATTTATATAAAAGTAGTTACATGGACAGACAAATGACAGTACTATTATATCGACATTGAAGGAGTTTCATGAACAAACAGCAGACAGTACTATTATACTTATATAGAAATTGTTACATGAATATACAACAGACAGTACTGTTATACTTATACAGAAATGGTTACATGAACCTACAATAGAAAATACTGTTATATTTATATAGAAGTAGTTACATGAACATACAACAGACAGGACTATTATATTTCTATAGAATAGTTATATGAACATACAACAGACAGGACTATTATATTTGTATAGAAGTAGGTAAAGGGACAGATAACAGATAGGTCTATTACATTTATACAGAAGTAATTACATGGACAGACAACAGACAGTACTAATATATTTATAACGAAGTAGTTTCATGTACATACAACAAACAGTACTATTATATTTATATATAAGTAGTTACATGAACGAACAACAAACAGTACAATTATATTTATATAGAAGTTGTTATATGAACATACAACATACAGGACTATGATATTTATATAGAAGTAGTTACAAGAGCATAAAACAGATAGGACTATTATATTTATATAGTAGTTTCATTTACATACATCAGACATTACTATTATATTTATATAGAAGTAGTTACATGAACATACAACAGACTGTACTATTATACTTATATAGAAGTAGTTAAATGAAAAAATACAACAGACAGTACTATTACATTTATATAAAAGTAGTTACATGGACAGACAACAGATAGGACTATTATATTTATACAGAAGTAGTTACATGGACAGATAACACAGAGGACTATAAAATTTATATAAAAGAAGTTATATGAACATACAGCAGAAAGGACTATATTATCTATATAAAAGTCGTTACATGGACAGACAGCAGATAGGACTATTATATTGATATTCAAGAAATTTGATTAACATACAACATACAGGACTATTATATTTATATAGAAGTAGTTACATGAACATAAAACACAACACTATTACATTTATATCGAAGTAGTTACTTGAACGTACAACAAAGAACACAATTATATTTATATAGAAGTTGTTATATGAACATACAACATACAGGACTATTATATTTATATAGAAGAAGTTACATGGACAGACAAATGACAGTACTATTATATAGATATAGAAGTGGTTTTATGAACATGCAATAGACAGTACTATTATATTTATATAGCAGTAGTTTTGTGAACACACACAGACAGTACTATTATATTTGTATAGAAGTAGTTACATGAACATATAACAGAAAGGACTATAATATTTATATAGAAGTAGTTAAATGGATTAAAAACAGATATGACTATTATATCTATATAGAAGTAGTTAAATGAACATACAAATAACCGTACAATTATATTTAAATAGAAGTAGTTACATGGACAGACAGCTGACAGTACTATTATATCTATATAGAAGTAGTTTAATAAACATATAACTGATAGTACTATTATATTTATAATAAAGTAGATAAATGAACATACAACAAACAGTACAATTATAATTAAATAGATGTAATAACATGGACAGACAACAGACAGGACTATTATATCTATATAGAAGAAGTTATATGGACAGACAACAGATCGGACTATTATACTGATATTGAAGTAGTTTGTTTAACATAGAACAAACAGTAATATTATATTTATATAGTAGTGATTACATGAACATACAATAGACAGTACTTTTATATTTATATAGAATTAGTTACATGAATATACAAAAGACAGATTATTATTTTTATATAGAAGTAGTTTAATGAACATACAACAGACATTACTGTTATTTTTGTACAGACGTAGTTACATGAACATACAACAGAGAGTACTATTATACTTATATAGAGGTATTAACATGGACAGCCAACAGACACTAAAATATATTTATATAGAAGAAGTTATATAAACATACAACAGAATTGACTATAATATTTATATAGAAGTAGTTACATGAATATTCAACTGACAGTACAATTATACTTATATAGAAGTGGTTACAATAGCATACAATAGACAGTATTGTTATATTTATATAGAAGTAGTTACATGAACATACAACAGACAGTACTATTATTTTTATATAGAAGTAGTTACATGAACATACAACAGACAGTTCTATTATACTTATATAGAAGTGGTTACATGAACATACAATAGACAGTACTGTCATATTTATATAGAAAAATTTTACATGAACATACAACAGTTAGGACTATTATATTTATATAGAAGTAGTTAAAAGAACATACACCATACAGTACTATTATCTTTATATAGAAGTATTTACATGATCGTACAAGAAACAATTGTATTATATATATAGAAGTAGTTATTTGAACATACAACAGACACTACTATTATACTTATATAGAAGTAGTTACACGAACATACAACAGATAGGACTATTATATTTATATAGAAGCAGTTAAACGAATATACAATAGACAGTACTGTTATATTTATATAGAAGTAATTATTTGGACACACAAAAGATAGAACTATTATAATTTTATACAAGTAGTTATATGAACATACAATATACAATACTATTATTTTATATAGAAATAGTTACATGAACATACAAATGACAGTACTATTATATTTATATAGAAGTAGTTACATGAACATACAACAGACAGTACTATTATATTTTTACAGAAGTAGTTACATGGACATACAACAGACAGTACTATTATATTTATATAGAAGTAGTTACATGAACATACAACAGACAGTACTATTATATTTATATAGAAGTAGTTACATACAACAGAC
>NW_013675891.1:3886-7344 GCF_000517525.1 Limulus polyphemus
TGCACTTTTTCTACTGTATAATAGTACTGTCTGTTGTATGTAACTACTTCTATATAAATATAATAGTACTGTCTGTTGTATGTCCATGTAACTACTTCTATATAAATATAATAGTACTGTCTGTTGTATGTCCATGTAACTACTTCTGTAAAAATATAATAGTACTGTCTGTTGTATGTTCATGTAACTACTTCTATATAAATATAATAGTACTGTCTGTTGTATGTAACTACTTATATATAAATATAATAGTACTGTCTATTGTATGTATCTACTTCTATATAAATATAATAGTAATGTCTGTTGTATGTAACTACTTCTATATAAATATAATAGTACTGTCTGTTGTATGTCCATGTAACTACTTCTGTAAAAATATAATAGTACTGTCTGTTGTATGTTCATGTAACTACTTCTCTATAAATATAATAGTCCTATCTACAAAAGACATTACTATTATATTTATATAGAAGTAGTTACACGAACAAACAACAGACTGTACTATTATACTTATATAGAAGTCGTTTTATGAACATACAAAATACAGTACTATTATCTTTGTATAAAAGTAGTTACATGATCGTACAAGAAACAATACTATTATATATATAGAAGTAGTTACTTGAACATACAACATACACTACTATTATACTTATATAGAAGTAGTTACACGAATATACAATAGACAGTACTGTTATATTTATGTAGAAGTAATTACATGAACATACAACAGACACTACTATTATACTTATATAGAAGTAGTTACAAGAACATACAACAGATAAGACTATTATATTTATGTAGAAGCAGTTAAACGCATATACAATAGACAATACTGTTATATTTATATAGAAGTAATTATATGGACACACAAAAGATCGAACTATTATAATTTTATAGAATTAGTTATATGACATACAATATACAGTACTATCATTTTATATAGAAATAGGTACATGAACATACAAATGAAAGTACTATTATATTTATATAGAAGTAGTTGCATAAACGTACAAATGACAGTACTATTATATTTATATAGAAGTAATAACAAGAACATACAACAAACAGTACTCTTATATTTATATAGAAGTAATTACATGAACAGACAAGAGACAGGACTATTATATTTATATAGAAGGAGTTATATGAACATACAATAGACTGTACTAATATTTTTATACAGAAGTAGTTACATGAACGTACAAGAAACAGTACTATTATATTTATATAGAAGTAGTTACATGAACTTACAATAGACAAAAGTATAATATTTATATAGAAGTAGTTACATGGACATACAACAGATAGAACTATTATTTACATAGAGGTAGTTACATGGAGAGACAACAGACACTACTATTATATTTATATAGAAGAAGTTATATGAACGTACAAAAGAAAGGACTATAATATTTATACAGAAGAAGTTACATGGACAGACAACAGATCTGACTATGATATTGATATTGAAGTAGTTACATGAACATACAACAGAAGTACTATTATATTTATATAGAAGTAGTTACATGAACATACAAAAGACAGTACTATTATATTTATATAAATGTAGTTACATGAACATACAACAGACAGTACTATTTTACTTATATAGAAGTGGTTACATAGACAGACAAATGACAGTACTATTATATTGATATTGAAGTAGTTTCATTAACATTCAACAGACAGTTCTATTATATTTTTATAGAAGTAGTTACATGATCGTACAAGAAACAATACTATTATATATATATATAGAAGTAGTTACATGAACATACAACAGACACTACTATTATACTTATATAGAAGTAGTTACAAGAACATACAACAGATAGGGCTATTATATTTATATAGAAGCAGTTAAACGAATATACAATGGACAGTACTGTTATATTTATATAAAAGTAATTTTATGGACACACAAAAGATAGAACTATTATAATTTTATATAAGTAGTTATATGAACATACAATGTACAGTACTATTATTTTATATAGAAATAGTTACATGAACATACAAATGACAGTACTATTATATTTATATAGAAGTGTTACATGAACGTACAACATACAGTAACATTATATTTATATATAAGTAGTTACGTGAAGATACAACATACAGTACTGTTAAATTTTTATAGAAGTAGTTACATGGACATACAACAAAATAGTTACATGGACATACAAAAAAAAGTACTATTATATTTATATAGATGTAGTTACATGAACATACAAAAGACAGTACTATTATATTTATATAGATGTAGTTACATGAACATGCAAAAGACAGTACAGTTATACTTATATAGAAGTGGTTACATAGACAGACAAATGACAGTACTATTATATTGATATTGAAGTAGTTTCATTAACATACAACAGACAGTACTATTATATACTTAGAAGTAGTTACTTGAACATACAACAGTAGTACTATTATATTTATATAGATGTACTTAAATGAACAAACAATAGACAGTACTATTATATCAATATTGAAGGAGTTTCATGAACATACAGCAGACAGTACTATTATACTTATATAGAAATAGTTACATGAACATACAACAGACAGTACTATTATACTTATATAGAAATGGTTACATGAACATACAATAGACAGTACTTTTATATTTATATAGAAGTAGTTAAATGAACATACAACAGAAAGGACTATAGTTTTTATATAGAAGTAGTTACATGGACAGACAACAAATCGGACTATTATATTGATATTGAAGTAGTTTGCTTAACATACAACAGAGAGTACTATTATATTTATATAGAAGTAGTTACATGAACATACAACAGACAGTACTATTATACTTATATAGAAGTGGTTACATGAACATACAATAGACAGTATTTTTATATTTATATAGAAGTAATTACCAGAACATACAACAAACCGTACTCTTATATTTATATAAAAGTAATTACATGGACAGACAAGAGACAGGACTATTATACTTATATAAAAGTAGTTGCATGAACATACAACAGACAGTACTATTATACTTATATAGAAGTGGTTACATGAACATACAATACAAAGTACTGTTATATTTATATAGAAGTAGTTACATGGACATACAACAGATAGGACTATTATTTATATAGAGGTAGTTACATGGACACCTATGTAAATATAATAGTACTTCTGTTGTCTGTCCATGTAACTTTTTCTATATAAAAAGTACAGTCATTTCTGTTGTATGTTATAACTTCTTCTCTATAAATATAACAGTAGTGTCTTTTGTCTGTCCATGTAACTACCTCTATATAAATAATAGTCCTGTCTGTTGTATGTCCATGTAACTACTTCTATATAAATATAACAATACTATCTATTGTATGTTCATGTAACCACTTCTATATAAGTATAATAGTACTGTCTGTTGTATGTTCATGTAACTACTTCTATATAAAAAGTACAGTCATTTCTGTTGTATGTTA
>NW_013675891.1:8078-18475 GCF_000517525.1 Limulus polyphemus
AAAGCGTTTTTTAACTTAACACATAGTTTACCAAGTCTGACACATCACTGACAGACTGTAGAAAAACTATCTGCTTAGAATGACAAAGGTCGATTCTGAGTTGACCAAGTCTATGTGGTTCGCCAAGTTAGTACTGTGTTGCAATGTAGAAGTAGAGCAGAGTTCGAAGAAATAAAAGTAAATTGTGACCGTTCGAAGTGTTTGATATTCAAGGCTACTGACAAGCTTGGTAGTAAATCCATAGGATTAGAATAACAATGTCTATTTTGCAATAACTGGCTAGCTAATCCAAGGACCAGGTGATTAAAGTTTTAATAGCAATTCAGTGTTTGTAAGAAAAAACATTGGTTACTATAATAATTTTATAATAACAAATTTAATTAAGTGTTACGTCTCCGTTTGTTAATTAATTTTCCGTAAATTCGTTCCGACGAAACTTTAGCGACACAAGTCCTTTCTTAAATAAAACTGGTTTATTCTTTCCGAATACAACTTTACGATACACTTAATTTCAACAGTCGCTCTGTAACAAACGCTATAATTCTCAACGAACTTCTCGCGTGCTTAACAATATTCTCTCTGACTGCAGTTCAATTACTCATTACCTTGTTGTTCCGTCACGTTGTGAACGTCTTATATATACAAGACTAACACGTCTAGTAAATGCTAGGGCATTCTTGAAGGAACAGGATATTTCTGGAAAGAGGTGGCGTGATACTAGTTAAGTGACTTCGCTGACGCAACATAAGATTCACTTTACGCAAGTAATCAAAGTTTTCTTTATTTCAGAAAGTATACAAAACATTTGAAAACTAAATCAGACATGCTTTTTAGTTACAGTTTAAAACCAACCTTCAATATACAAATCAAGACTGGTAAAGTGTCAAATATTAGGGAATATTTAATTGTTTATGGTGTAAATAAAATAAATGTGTTAAACAATAATAGACATGAAACGCGCCAAAAACAACACTGCCACCGTTTATACAAAATGGACAAACAACCTAGAAATTCTATTTCTAGTTTCTTATAATGAAAAGAATACATTCCTTTTCGTTTACGTTTTATAAATCCAGCATGTTTGCAATCCAACTAAGTTGTTAACGTCTATTGTACTAAGTTTCAATCTAGAACTCGCATACTTGTAGTTTAAGTACAATACCCAAAGCTAGATACAGTATATAGTCTTAACTTCTTGAAGGTGGAATCATTTAAGAGCGTAAAGAAATATCGATATGGCCCGTCTTACAATTTGGACAAATTTTATCTGTCAACATAATATCCTGAAATATATATGTATTAAATTATTTTTCATACAAGTTAGTGTTACACTGTTTGTTATACTTCTGTTGTTACTTAGTAAAGACAATCTGCTTAGAATATAATGAAAGTCCTGTTCTACTTAAACGTATGACAATTATATTATATTTACGGAAAACTTTGTTATATAAAAACTTAATCATTAACACACTGTCGCTATCTACGTATTTACAATATATTTAATGTTTACTGGAAAATGTTATTAAAACAAAATTGAATTATAACACGCTGTCGCTATCTACGTATTTACAATATATTTAATGTTTACTGGAAAATTTTATTAAAACAAAATTGAATTATAACACGCTGTCGCTATCTACGTATTTACAATATATTTAATGTTTACTGGAAAATTTTTATTAAAACAAAATTGAATTATAACACGCTGTCGCTATCTACGTATTTAAAATATATTTAATGTTTACTTAGAAATTTTATTAAGATAAAAGTCAATAATAATACATTATCTATGTATTTACATAACATACAGCAAATAGTCTGACTGTATCAGCAGGCTTAGAACAGAATGAAAGATGGATTCTACATAAATATGTGAGATTTCGTTATTGTTTTACTTATCGTATGTTTCGAAACATTGTTACTAGATATTAAAGAAAGATTCCAAATACTCTATGTTGAGGTCATTGACGGTGGTTTATCTAACAGCGGTCATATGTTTATTTTAAATCAAAGACAGAACAAAGATTTTGTTTGTGTAAACATTTCCATCAGGATTTGTTATACTGACAATGAATATCACAATTATTACACACAGAACATATTAATTGTCTAAAATTTACCTTTCTGTAATGTAAAGTGTAAAATGTAAGCTAGAAGTAGAAAATACTTTCTATTCAACCATCAGATAGGTATGTGAAGTTCAGCACAACGTGGGACAGGCAGTATAGTTTTATACAGTTTCTAAAATAAAGGAACATTGATTAGTTATGTTTGAATAACCTACGTGAACACGTATTTTATAAGCTAAAGTTTTCTTATATTAGTATATGATAAAGTTTTGTTCACAAATGTTTCAGTACGTTTGTTAAATATGTGGTTTTACATACATATTGTTACGAGAGCGGAAGTCACGTGACCCTAGTAACACGTCATTTTCTCGAACGTTCACGTCTCTTCCTGAAATCTCGAGAGCATACTAGATATGCGGTAGTCTTGTATATATAAACGGGTAAGAACTGACGGCGAGGCAATGTAATGAGTAATTGACAGTTGAGTCGAGCACGTGAGATGTTCGTTGTGAATTATAGTGTTTGTTATAGCGCGACTGTGGAAATTAAGTGTATCGCAAATGTGTATTTAGAAAAAATAAACCAGTTTTATTTAAGAAAGGACTTGTGTCGCTAAAGTTTCATCGGAAAGAATTTTTAGGGAAAATTAACTAACGAACGTAGACGTAACAATATAAAACAATTTTACATAGTTTTATATATGAAATTGTGGTCTTTTAGAAACTGTAGATATATTTTAATGTATCAAGTATAAGAGCTGAGTTAAGTCAATTAGTAGAAGCACTTTTCGTGAATGCAGATATCTTTTAATGTAGAAAATGATAAAACTGAGTTAACTAAATTATTAGAAGCACTATACGAGGTTGCAGATTTTTTTAACGTAGCAAGTATTAGAACAGAGTTAACTAACTTAGAAGAAGCTCTTTACGTGACTGCGGATATCTTTTAATGCAGCTAGAAGTAGAACTGAGTTAGCTAAGTTACTAGAAGCACTTTATGTGGCTGCAGATACTTGTTAATGTAGCAAGTAGTAGAACTGAGTTAACTAATGAGTAGAAACACATTACGTGGCTGCAGATATCTTTTAATCTAACAAGTAAGAGAACTGAGTTAGCTAATTTAGTAAAAGCACTTTACTTGACTGTAGATACATTTTAAAGTAGTAATAGGTATAACTGAGTTAACTAAGTTAGTAGAATCAAATTACGTGGTTGCAGATATCTTTTACCGTAGAAACTAACAGAACTGAAATAACTAACTTATTAGAAGCACTTTATGAGGCTGAAGATATCGTTTAAGGTAGCAAGTAGTACAACTGAGTTAGCTAAATTACTAGACGCACTTTTCGTGGCTGCTGATGTCTTTTGCTGTAGCAAGTGGTAGAAATGAGTTAACTAAGTTACTAGATACACTTTACGTGGCTGCAGATATATATATTACTGTAGCCAGTGGTAGAACTGAGTTAGTTAAGTCAGTAGATACATTTTACGTGGATACGGATATTTTTAATGTAACAAGTTGTATAATTGAGTTGATTAACTTAATAGAATATATTTACGTGTCTGCAAATATCGTTTAATGTAGCAAGTAGTAGAACTGAGTTAGCTAAGTTACTAGAAGCATTTTTCGTGTCTGCAGATATCTTTTACTGTAGAAAGTGATAGAACATAATTAAATAAGTTAGTGGAAGCACTTTATGTGGCTGCAGATATATTCTGTTGTAGCACGTGTTAGGACTAAGTTAGCTAAGTTAGTAGAAGCACTATACGTGGTTGCCGATATCTTTTAATTTAAAAAGTAGTAGAACTGAGTTAAATTAGTCAGTAGAGGCACTTTACGTGGCAGAGATATCTTTTAATGTAGCAAGTATTAGAACTGAGTTAACTAAGTTAATAGAAGAACTTCACGTGGCTGCAGATATCGTTTAAGGTAGCAAGTAGTAGAACTGAATTAACTAACTTGTTAGAAGCACTTTACGTAGCAGGAGATATCTGTTAATGTAAATAGTATTAAAACCGTGTTAACTAAGTTAGTAGAAGCACATTAGGTGGCTGCAGATCTCGTTTAAGGTAGCAAGTAGTAGAACTGAATTAACTAATTTATTAGAAACACTTTACGTGGCTGCAGATATATTTTAATGTAGTAAGTAGTAGAAATGAGTTAACTAAGTCAGTAGAAGCACTTTACGTGGCTGCTGATATCTATTAATGTAGCAACTAATAGAACTGAGTTAACTAAGTTAGTACAAAAACTTTACGTTGCCCTAGATATCTTTTATGTAGCTAGTGGTAGAACTGAGTTAACTAAGTTAATAGAAGCACCTTAGGTGGCTGAAGATATCGTTTAAGGTAACAAGTAGTACAACTGAGTTAGCTAAATGAATAAAAGCACTTTTCGTGGCGGCTGATATCTTTTACTGTAGCAAGTGGTAGAACTGAGTTAACTAAGTTAGTAGAAGCACTTTTCGTGTCTGTAATTATATTTTACTGTATCATGCAGTAGAACTGAATTAACTAACTTATTATATGCACTTAACGTAGCAGGAGATATCTTTTAATGTAATAAGTATTAGAAGTGAGTTAACTAAGTTAATAGAAGCACTTTACGTGGCTGAATATATCGTTTAAGGTAGCAAGTAATACAACTGAGTTAGCTAAATTACTAAAAGCACTTTTCGTGACGGCTGATATATTTTACTGTAGCAAGTGGTAGAACTGAGTTAACTAAGTTAGTAGAAGCACTTTTGTGGGTACGGATTTTTTTTGTAACAAGTAGCATAATTGAGTTAACTAACTTAATAGAATGACTTTACGTGTCAGCAGATATCGTTTAACGTAGCAACTAGTAGAGCTGAGTTAGTTAAGTTACTAGAAGCCCTTTTCGTTTCTGTAGATATCTTTTACTGTAGCAAGTGATAGAACATAGTTAAATAAGTTAGTGGAAGCACTTTATGTGGCTGCAGATATCTTTTACTGTAGCAAGTGTTAGAAATAATTTAGCTAAGTTAGTACAAGAGCTTTACGTAGCTCCAGCTTTCATTTTTTGTAGCTAGTGGTAGAAGTGCATTAAGTAAGTTAGTAGAAGCAATTTTCGTTGCTGTGAATATCTTTTCCTGTTAGAAGTAGTAGAACTAAATTAAGTATTTTATTAGAAGCACTTTACATGGCAGAAGATATATTTTAATGTAACAAGTATTAGAACAAATAACTAAGCTAGTAGAAGCACTTTGCGTGGCTGCAGATATCTTTTAATGTAACAAGTATTAGAAGTGAGTTAACTAAATTAGTAGAAGCACTTTACGTGGCTCTCAGTTATCGTTTAAGGTAGGAAGTATTGGAACTGAATTAACTAACTTATTAGAAGCACGTTATCATGGCAGGAGATATCTTTTAATGTAACAAGTATTAGAACTGAGTTAACTAAGCTAGTAGAAGCACTTTGCGTGGCTGCATATATCTTTTAAGGTAGCAAGTAGTAGAACTGAGTTAGTTAAATAACTAGAAGCACTCTTCGTGGCTGCTGATATCTTTTACTGTAGCAAATAGTAGAACATATTTAACTAGTAGAAGTTAGTAGAAATATTTTACATGGGTGCGGATATATTTTAATGTAGCAAGTAGTAGAACTGAGTTAACTAACTTACTAGAATCTCTTTACGTGGCTGCAGATGTCTTGTAATGTAGCAAGTGGTATATTTGACTTTACTAACTCATTAGAAATACTTACTTGGCTGTAGATATCTTTTAATGTAGCAAGTATTTGAACTAAGTTAACTAATTTAGTAGAAGCACTTTACGTGGGTGTGGATATCTTTTAATTTAACTAGTACTAGAACTGAGTTAACTAAGTCAGCAGAAGCACTTTACATGGCTGCAGATAGATTTTTATTTAGCAAGTAGTATAACTGAGTTAACTAACATTACGTGGCTGCAGATACCTTTAATGTAGCAATTTAACTAGTACTAGAACTGAGAACATGACTTTACATGGCTTCAGATATATTTTAATTTAGCAAGTAGTAGAACTGAGTTAACTAACTGAGTACAAGCACATTACGTGGCTGCAGATACCGTTAATGTAACATTGGTAGAACTGAGTTAGTTAAGTTACTAGAAGCATTTTACGTGGTGGCAGATATATTTTAATGTAGCAAGTAATATAACCGAGTTAACTAACTGAGTAGAAGCACTTTACGTGATTGCAGATATATTTTAATGTAGCAATTAGTAGAACAAAGCTAAGTAATTTAATAGAAGGATATTACGTTTCTGTAGATATATTTTGCTATAGCAAGTGGTAGAACTGAGTTGACTTTACGTGGCTTTAGATAGTAGATGAACTGAGTTAAGTAACTTAGTAGAGTGATTTTGCGTTGCTGCAAATAGCTTTTACTATAGCAAGTGGAAGAACTGAGTTGGATGGCGTAGTAGAAGAACTTTACGTGGTTTTAGATATATTTTCACGTAGCAAGAATTATATTTGAATTAACTAACTTAGTAGAAGCACTTTATGTGATTGGATATATTTGTTAATCTTGCGAGTAGTAGAACTCAGTTAAGTAACTGATTAGAAGCAATTCACTTGACTGAAGATATCTGTTAATGTAGTAACTAGTAGATCTGAGTTCACTAAGATAGTAGAAGCACTTTACGTACGTGCGGATATCTTTAATGTACCCTGTAGTAGTACTTAGTTAACTAAGTCGTTAGAAGCACTTTACGTGGCTGCAGATATAATTTGATGTAGATGTGGCAGAACTGAGTTAAATAACTTATTAGAAGCTCTTTACGTGGCTACAGATAACTTTTTATGTAGAAAGAAGTAAAACTGAATTACCTACGTTACTAGAAACCCTTTACGTGACTGCAGATATCTGTTAACGTAGCAAGTAGTAGAACTCAGTTAACTAACTGAGTAGAAGCACTTTACGTGGCTGCTGATATCTATTAATGTAGCAAGTAGTAGAACTGAGTTAGTTAAGCCCTTTACTAGAAGCCCTTTTCGTGTCTGTAGATATCTTTTACCGTAGCAAGTGGTAGAACTGAAATAAATAAGTTACTAAAAGCACTGTATCTGTCTCTAGATATATTTTAATGTAGCAAGTGGTAGAAATGAGTTAAATATTTGAGTAGAAGCCCTTGATGTGGCTGCAGGTATCTTTTTCTGTAGCAAGTGTTAGAACTAAGTTAGCTAAGTTAGTAGAAGTATTTACATGGGTGCAGATAACTTTTATTTATAACAAGTAGTAGAACTGAGATAATTAAGTCAGTAGAAGTACTTTACGGAGATATCGTTTAATGTAGCAAGTTGTAGTCATGTGTTAGCTAAGATACTTGAAGCACCTTTCGTCATTGCAGATATTTTTTACTGCAGCAAGTGATAGAACATAGTTAAATAAGTTAGTGGAAGCACTTTATGTGGCTGCAGATATCTTTTACTGTAGCCATTGTTAGGACTAAGTTAGCTAAGTTAGTAGAAGCACTTTACGTGGTTGCGGATATCTTTTCATTTAAAAAGTAATAGAACTGAGTTAAATAAGTCAGTAGAAGCACTTTACATGGCCGGAGATATCTTTTAATGTAGCAACTTGTAGAACTGAGTTAACTAAGTTAGTAAAAGAACTTTACGTAGATCCAGATTTCTTTTTTGTAGCTAGTGGTAGAAGTGCGTTAAGTAAGTTAGTAGAAGCAATTTTCGTGGCTGTAGATATCTTTTACTGTAGCAAGTAGCAGAACTGAATTAAGTAACTTATTAGAATCACTTTACGTTGATGCATATATTTTTTCATGTAGCAAGTGGAAGAAATGAGTTAACTAACTTATTAGAAGCAGTTTACGAAGCTACAGATGTTGCGAGAAGTAGAACTGAGTTAAGTAACTGAGTAGAAGCAATTCTCGTGGCTGCAGATATCTGTTAATGTAGCAAGTAGTAGTTCTGTCTTATCTAAGTTAGAAGAAGCTCTCTACGTGGTTGCTGATATATTTTACACTAGCAAGTTGTTTAACTGAGGTAACTAAGTAAGTAGAGCACGTTACTTGGCTGCAGATATATATAATGTAGCAAGTAGTATAACTGAGTTGACTAAGTTAGTCGAAGCACGTTACATGCCTGCATATATCTTTTACTATAAATGTAGTAGAAATGAGTTACTTAACTTACAAGAAGCAATTTACGTGACTGCAGATATCTATTAGTATAGCAAGTAGTAGAACTGAGTTAACTTACTGAGTAGAAGCACTTTACGTTGCTACTGATATCTTTTAATGTAACAAGTAGTAGAACTGAGTTAACTAAGTTAGTAGAAGCATTTTACGTGGCTGCAGATATATTTTAATCTATCAAGTGGTAGAACTGACATTACTAACTTATTAGAAGCACTTTACTTGGCTGCAGATATTTTTTAATGTAGCAAGTATTAGAACTGAGTTAACTAAATTAGTAGAAGCACTTTACTTGGCTGCAGATATTTTTTAATGTAGCAAGTATTAGAACTGAGTTAACTGAATTAGTAGAAGCACTTTACGTTGCTGCAGATATATATTTTTAAGTATTATGAGGTATAACTGAGTTAACTAATTTAGTAGAAGGACTTTATTTAGCTCCAGATATCTTTACTATTGCAAGTGGTAGAACTGAGTTAACTAAATTAATAGAAGCAATTTACGTGGCTGAAGATGTCTTTTACTGTAGCAAGTAATAGAACTGAATTTACTTACTTATTAGAAGCACTTTACGTGGCTGCAGATATTTTTTAGTGTTGCAAGTATAAGAACTGAGTTAACTGAGTTAGTAGAAGAAGTTATCGTATCTGCAGATATCTTTTAATCTATCAAATGGCAGAACTGACATTACTAACTTATTAGAAGCACCTTACGTGGTTGGAGATATCTGTTAATGTAGCGTTTAGTAGAACTGAGTTAAGTAACTTTTTAGAAGGATTTTACGTTGCTGCAGATATCTTTTACTGTAGCAAGTGGTAGAACTTAGTTAGCTGGCGTATTAGAAGCAATTCACGTGGATGCGGATATTTGTTAATGTAGCAAGTAGTAGATCTGAGTTAGCTAAGTTAGTAGAAGCACTTTACGTTGCTACAGGAAGATAGTTAAGTTAATACCTTCTTCCCCGAGCTAATTAGAAAGAGTGATATTTTGTGAATCCCCTCACATAGTGATCACGTTTACGTGTATTATACATTGGCTGAAGTAAAGACAGATGCAGTAAAGGATAATTTAATAATGTTTATAATGTTTATATAATGTTTATTAATGTTTAATAATGTTTATACCTTTAAAAGCAACAGATAGAATGTTTGATACATATATAAAATTATATTAAACAATTCTTCAGCTTTACCTGTTGACAGTGAAAACCACAATATCTCTGTTTGAGTGATCAGTATACCTATTTAGAAGTGATGGAAGAAGACATATTAAGGTGTATAGAGAGGCCCGTTTGAGTATGTGACCCTAATTCAGGAATTCATTCAGTGCTTATTGTAACTTATAACTATATTATATTATATTACTATATTATATGATATTAGGAATTAGACATATGATAACACAAAATTTCTTATTCAATATACTATAGAAAACATCAGTAGAAGATTCAATATTTCTCTACATGCTATAGGGAACGTAACTACAAGCTCAACAATTTTAGTCCACATTTTAGACATTATAAGTAGAAAACAAAACATATTTTACTCCATACTATAAAAACCATAATTACAAGACTCAACATTACTTACTGAATACGAAAAAAAAATCGTAAGTACAAGGCTCAACAATGTTACTACATACAATAGAAACTATAGGTATAAAACTCAACATTCTTTATTGAATACGAAAAAAATCGTGAGTACAAGGTTTAACATTGTGATTACGTACAATGGAAACTATAAGTATAAAACTCAACATTTCCTATCCCATACTATATAAACCACAAACTCATGACTCAACCTCGAATGCCATAGAAACCATAACTACATGACTCATCATTCCTCACTCATATAAGCCTTAAAAGCAAGAAATTTTTTTTACTCCATTCCATGGAATCCACTGTAGAAACCATAATTAAAGTCTAAAAATTTGATACTGTATACTAGAAACGATAAGTACAAGGCTCAACATTCCTTATTCCAAACTATAGAAACAATAGGTACAAGGCTCAACATTCCTTATTCCAAACTATAGAAACGATAAGTACAAGGCTCAACATTCCTTATTCCAAACTATAGAAACGATAAGTACAAGGCTCAACATTCCTTATTCCAAACTATAGAAACAATAGGTACAAGGCTCAACATTCCTTATTCCAAACTATAGA
>NW_013675892.1:0-7827 GCF_000517525.1 Limulus polyphemus
GCCTGAAAATGTGTTAGAGTTCATGAAAGTGTTATCGGAAAGGATGGTTAATATTCACCCTCAAGTGCGTTCAAACTTGAAAACGTCTGCTGATTTCATGAAGCTATGTTATGATAAGATATCTACTGATGTCAGCTTTGTACCAGGAGACAAGGTGTGCTTGTATAATTCCAGGAAGTTCAAAGGGAAGTCTTCTAAGTTGTCATCTCTGTGGGAAGGCCCATATGATATAGTGGATTGTCTCTCAAACTTGACTTTTCGAGTAAAATGTGGTCGGCCAGGTAAGCTAAAGGTGGTCAATGCCAACAGACTTTCCATTATCACGGTCCTGGACATTTCAGTTGGAACGAAGTGAACAATGGAACAAATGACGCTGCTGAATATGTATCACCTGATAAAGCTACTGTTGAAGAAGAAACTCTACCCTGTTTTGAGAAGGGAAACGGTGAAGCCCTTAATGAAGTTACTACCACTGACGCGACTGTTACCGATAATAGGACATTTCCTTATGGAGCAGATGAACCCCACGTGAAGAAGAAGCCAACTAGACAGAGACCAGTACGGAAGAAGATACGTCCCGTAAAATTAAGAGACTTTGTTGAATTTTAATTTTGTGTTTGTAAATTTTGTCCATTTAATTAAGTTATTGTTAATTAGTTACTGGTGTAATATAAGTGGCTATTGTTCGGGATGAACAATACTAAGAAAGGGGCAGTGTTACGACAGTGGAAGACACGTAACGCTGGTAACACGTAATGAGTATCTCAAAGGTTCCTGAAGGCTCGAGTGTTTGCCAGAAGTTCTCTATTTTGTGTATGTAAACAGGCAAATAAAGCGAGATAATTAATTGAATTGCAGACAGCCAGAGATAGAGATGGACAACTGAGTCAAGAGCGGTAGTGACCGTAAGGAAAGTGCATAGATCGTTGTGAAATATAGTTGTGAATTGTATCTCAGTTATTATTGTAATATCAGTGCTATTTTCATTCTTTCCTCACTTATTATTGTAGTATCAGTGCTTTTGTCTTTCCTTCTTCACTTATTATTGTAATATTAGTGCTATTGTCATTATTTTATCAGTTCTTATTGTAATATCAGTGCTATTGCCATTCTTTCCCCAATTATTATTGTAATATCAGTGCTATTGTCTTCTTTCCTCAGTTATTACTGGAATTTCAGTACTGTTGTCATTTGTATCTCAGTTATAATTGTAATATCTGTGCTATTGTCATTCTTTCCTCACTTATTTTTGTAATATCAGTACTATTGTCATTCTTTTCATGGTTATTATTGTAATATCTGTGTTATTGACATTCTTTCCTCAGTTATTATTGTAATATCAGTGCTATTGCCATTCTTTCATCAGTTCTCAACATAATATCAGTGCTATTGTCATTCTTTCCTCAATTATTATTGGAATTTCAGTACTGTTGTCATTTGTATCTCAGTTATAATTGTAATACCACTGCGATTGTCATTCTTTCCTCACTTATTTTTGTAATATCAGTACATTTGTCATTCTTTTCTTGGTTATTATTGTAAACTAAGTAATATTGTCATTCTTTCCTCAGGTATTATTGTAATATCAGTGCTATTGCCATTCTTTCCTCAGTTCTCAACATAATATCAGTGCTATTGTCGTTCTTTACCCAATTATTATTTTAATACCAGTGCTATTGTCATTCTCTCCTAAGTTCTTATTGTAATACCAGTTCTATTGTTATTCTTTAATCAGTTCTTATTGTAATACCAGTTCTATTGTCACTCTTTCCTCAGTTCTTATTGTAAAATCAGTGCCATTTTCATTCTTTCCCCACTTATTATTGTAATATCAGTGTTTTTGTCATTCTTTTCTCATATATTATTGTAATATCAGTACTATTGTTATTCTTTCCTCAGTTATTATTGTAATATCAGTACTTTTGTCTTTCCTTCTTCACTTATTATTGTAATATTAGTGCTATTGTCATTCTTTTCTCAGTTCTTAATGTAATGTCAGTGCTATTGTCGATCTTTCCTCAGTTATTATTGTATTATTAGTGTCATTCTTTCCTTAGGTATTATTGTATTATTAGTGCTATTGTCTTTCTTTCCTCAATTATTATTGTAATGTCATTGCTATTGTCATTCTCTACTCAGTTCTTATTGAAATACCACATCTATTTTCATTCTTTCCTTAGTTCTTATTGTAATGTCAGTGACATTTTCATTCTTTCCTCACTTGTTATTGTAATATCAGTGCTATTGTTATTCTTTTAACAGGTCTTATTGTAATATCACTGCTATTGTCATTCTTTCCCCAATTATTAATGTAATATCTGTGCTATTGTCATTGTTTCCTCACTCATTAATGTAATATAAATGCAATTGCCATTCTTTCTCCAATTGTTATTGTAATATCAGTGCTGTTGTCATTCTTTCTTCAGTTATTATTCTAATATCAGTGAAAATGTCATTGTTTCCTAAGTTATTATTTGAATATCAGCACTATTGTCATTGTTTCCTCTATTCTTATTGTAATATCAGTGCTATTGTCATTATTTCTTCATTATTATTCTAATATCAGTGCTATTGTCATTTATTCCTCAGTTCTTTTTGGAATATCAGTGCTATTGTCATTCTTTCCTCACTCATTATTGTAATTTAAGTGCTATTGTAATTCTTTCCTCAGTTCTTATTGTAATACCAGTGCTATTGTCATTCTTTCCTCAGTTCTTATTTCTATATCAGTGCCATTTTGTTCTTTGTAAACTCATTATTGTAATATCAGTTCTATTGTCATTCTTTCCTCAGTTATTTTTTGAATATCATTACTATTGTAATTATTTCCTCTTTTCTTATTGTAATGTCAGTGCTACTGTAATTCTTTCTTCATTTGTTAGTATAATATCAGTGCTATTGTCATTCTTTCCTCAGTTATTATTTTAATATCAGTTCTATTGCCATTCTTTCCCTACTCATTATTGTGATATCAGTGCTACTTTCATTCTTTCTTCAGTTATTATTCTAATATCAGTGCTATTGCCATTTATTCCTCAGTTCTTATTGGAATATCAGTGCTATTTTCATTCTTTCCTCACTCATTATTGTATTATAAGTGCTATTGTAATTCTTTCCTCAGTTCTTATTGTAATACCAGTGCTATTATCATTCTTTCCTCAGTTCTTATTTTAATATCAAAGCAGTTTTCATTCTTTGTAAACTCATTATTTTAATAACAGTTCTATTGTCATTCTTTCCTCAGTTATTTTTGGAATATCAGTACTATTGAAATTCTTTCCTCTTTTCTTATTGTAATATCAGGGCTTTTGTCTTTCCTTCTTCACTTATTATTGTAATTATAGTGCTATTGTCATTCCTTTGTCAGTTCTTATTGTAATTTCAGTGTTATTGCCATTTTTTCCCCAATTATTATTGTAATATCAGTTCTATTGTCATTGTTTCCTTAGTTATTATAGCAATGTTAGTACTATTGTCATTTGTATCTCAGTTATTATTGTAATATCAGTGCTATTGTCATTTATTCCTTACTTCTCAATATAATATTAGTGCCATTTTTATTCTCCCCTCACTTATTAGTGTAATATCAGTGTTATTGTAGTTCTTTACTCACTTATTATTGTAATATCAGCACTATTGTCATTCTTTACTCATTTATTATTCTAATATCAGTGCTATTGTCATTCTTTCCTCATTTCTTATTGTAATATCATTGCCAATTTCATTCTTTAATCACTTATTTTTGTAATATAAGTGCTATTACCATTCTGTTCTCAGTTCTTGATGTAATATCAGTGCTATTGTAGTTCTTTCATCAGTTCTTAATGTAACATTACTGCTATTGTCATTCTTTCCTCAGTTATTATTGTAATATTAGTACTATTGTCATTCTTTCCTCAGGTATCATTGTAATATCAATGCTATTGCTATTCTTTTCTCAGTTCTTAATGTAATATAACTGCTATTGTCATTCTTTTTCAAGTATTATTGTAATATCAATGCTATTGCCATTCTTTTCTCAGTTCTTAATGTAAAATTACTGCTATTGTCATTCTTTCCTCAATTAATATTATAATATTAGTGCTATTGTCATTCTTTCCTCAGTTCTTAATGTAATATTATTGCTATAGTCATTCTTTGTTCAGCTATTATTGTAATATCAGTGCTATTGCCTATCTTGCCTCAGTTCTTAATGTAATATTACTCCTTTTGTCATTTTTTCCTTAGTTATTATTGTAATATCAGTGAAACTGTCATTGTTTCCTCAGTTATTTGTGGAATGTCAGTACTATTGTCATTTTTTCCTCTGTTTTTATTGTAATATCAGTGCTATTGTCATTTTATCCTCATGCCTTATTGTAATATCAGTGCTTTTGCCATTCTTTTCTAAGGTATTATTTTAATATCCATGTTATTGTTATTCTTTCCTCAGTTATCATTGTAATATCAGCGCTTTTGTCATTCTTTCTTCAGTTCGTATTGTAATATCAGTGCCATTTTAATTTTGTCCTCACTTATTATTATTATATCAGTATTATTGTCATTCTTTCCTCAATGCTTGATGTAATATCAGTTTTATTGTCATTCTTTTCTTTGTTCTTATTGTAATATCTGTGCTATTGTCATTCTTTCCAGTGACATTACATTTAGAACTGATAAAAATTGGTAATAGTATTGTTATTACCATAATAACTGAGGAAAGAATGACAATAGCAGTGATATTACAATAATACCTGACTAATATCAGTGCTTTTGTCTTTCCTTCTTCACTTATTATTGTAATATTAGTGCTATTGTCATTCTTTCCTCAGTTCTTATCCTAATTTCAGTGCTATTGTCATTCTTTCCAAAGTTCTTATTTTAATATCAGTGCCATTTTCATTTTTTACTAACTTATTATTGTAATATCAGTGCTATTGTCATTCTTTTCTTGGTTATTATTGTAATATCAGTGCTATTGCCATTCTTTTCTCACTCATTATTGTAATATAAATGCTATTGCCAATTATTCCTCAGTTCTTGTTGTAATATAAGTGCTACTGTAATTCTTTATTCAGTTAATATTGTAATATAAGTGCTATTGTCATTCTTCATTCAGTTAATATTGTAATATAAGTGCTATTGTCATTCCTTCCTCAGTTATTATTGTAATATCAATGCTATTGCGACTTTTTCTCAGTTCTTAATGTAAAATCAGTGCTATTGTCATTCTTTCTTCAGTTCGTATTGTAATATCAGTGCCATTTTCATTTTGTCCTCACTTATTATTATTATATCAGTATTATTGTCATTCTTTCCTCAATGCTTGATGTAATATCAGTTTTATTGTCATTCTTTTCTTTGTTCTTATTGTAATATCTGTGCTATTGTCATTCTTTCGTCAGTTCTTAATGTAATATCAGTGCTATTGTCATTCTTTCCTCACTTATTAATGTACTATTAGTGCTATTTTCATTCTTTCCTGAAGTATTATTGTAATATCAGTACTCTTGTCATTCTTTCCTCAGTTCTCAATATAATATTAGTGCTATTGTCGTTCTATTCTCAGTTTTTATTTTAAAATCAGTGCTTTTGTCATTCTTATCTCAGTTATTAATGTAATATCAATGCCAATTTATATCTTTACTCACTTATTATTGTAACATCAGTGCTATTGTTAATCTTTCCTCAGTTATTATTGTAATATAAGTGCTTTTGTCTTTCCTTTTTCACTTATTATTGTAATATTAGTGCTATTGTCATTCTTTTATCAGTTCTTATTGTAATATAAGTGTTATTGCCATTCTTTCCTCAATTATTATTGTTATATCAGTGCTATAGTCATTGTTTCCTCAGTTTTTATTGGAATTTCCATACTATTCATTTGTATCTCTGTCATTATTGTAATATCAGTGCTATTGTCATTCTTTTATGAGTTCTGATTGTAATATGACTGATATTGTCATTTTGTTCCTCAGTTTTTAGTGTAATATCAGTGCTATTGCCATTCTTTTCTCAGTTCATAATGTAATATCAGTGCTATTGTCGTTCTTTTCTCAGTTATTATTGTACTACTAGTGCTAATGTCATTATTTCCTGAAGTATTATTGTAATATCAGTGCTATTGTCATTTATTCCTTACTTCTCAATATAATATTAGTGCCATTTTTATTCTCTCCTCACTTATTAGTGTAATATCAGTGTTATTGTAGTTCTTTCATCAGTTCTTAATGTAACATTACTGCTATTGTCATTCTTTCCTCAGTTATTATTATAATATCAGTGCTATTGTCATTCTTTTATCAGTTCTTATTGTAATATCACTGCTATTTTCATTTTTTTCTCGGTTTTTATTGTAATTTCAGTGCGTTTGTCATTCTTTTCTCAGGTATTATTGTAATATCAGTGCAATTGTTATTCTTTCCTCAGTTGTTATTTTATTATCGTTGCTTTTGTCTTTCATTCTTCTCTTATATTGTAATATCAGTGTTATTGTCATTCTTTCCCCAATTATTATTGTAATATCAGTGCTATTGTCATTCTTTTCTCACTTATTATTGTAATATAAATGCTATTGCCAATTATTCCTCAGTTCTTGTTGTAATATATGTGCTACTGTAATTCTTTATTCAATAAATATTGTAATATAAGTGGTAGTGTCATTCCTTCCTCAGTTATTATTGTATTACGACTGCTATTGTCATTCTTTCCTCAGTTATTATTGTAATATCAATGCTATTGCGACTTTTTCTCAGTTGTTAATGTAAAATCAGTGCTATTGTCATTCTCTTATCAGTTCTGATGTAATATCAGTGCTTTTGTCATTTATTCTCGGTTTTTATTGTAATATCAGTGCTATATTTATTCTTTCTTAGGTATTATTGTAATATCAGTGCTATTGTAATTCTTTCCTGAATTAGTATTCTAATATCAGTACTATTGTCATTCTTTCCTCAGTTTTTATTTTAATATCAGTGCTTTTGTCATTCTTTTTTCAGTTCTTAATGTAATATCATTGCCAATTTAATTCTTTACTCACTTATTATTGTAATATCAGTGCTATTATTAATCTTAACTCTGTTATTATTGTAAAATAAGTGCTTTTGTCTTTCCTTTTTCACTTATTATTGCAATATTAGTGCTATTATCATTCTTTTATCAGTTCTTATTGTAATATCAGTGCTATTGTCATTCTTTTATCAGTTCTGATTGTAATATGAATGCTATTGTCATTTTTTCCTCAGTTTTTTGTAATATCAGGGCTATTGCCATTCTTTTCTCAGTTCATAATTTAATATCAGTGCTATTATCGTTCTTTCCTCATTTATTATTGTACTATTAGTGCTATTGTCATTATTTCCTGAAGTATTATTGTAATATCAGTGCTATTGTCATTCATTCCTTACTTCTCAATATAATATTAGTGCCATTTTCATTCTCTCCTCACTTATTAGTGTAATATCAGTGCTATTGTCATTCATTCCTTACTTCTCAATATAATATTAGTGCCATTTTCATTCTCTCCTCACTTATTAGTGTAATATCAGTGTTATTGGCGTTCTTTCCTCAGTTATTATTGTACTATTAGTGCAATTGTCATTATTTACTGAAGTATTATTGTAATATCAGTGCTATTGTCATTCATTTTTTATTTCTCAATATAATATTAGTGCCATTTTCATTCTCTCCTCACTTATTAGTGTGATATCAGTTCTATTGTTATTCTTTCATAACTTCTTATTGTAATACCAGTGTTATTGGCTTTCTTTCTACAGTTCTTATTGTAAAATCAGTGCCATTATCATTCTTTTCTTGGTTATTATTGTAATATCAGTGCTATTGTCATTC
>NW_013675892.1:8776-16846 GCF_000517525.1 Limulus polyphemus
TATTGTAAAATCAGTGCTATTATCATTCTTTTCTTGGTTATTATTGTAATATCAGTGCTATTGTCATTCTTTCCTCAGTTATTATTGTCATATCAGTGCTATTGTCATTCTTTTCTCACTCATTATTGTAATATAAATGCTAAATCCAATTATTTCTCAGTTCTTATTTTAATATCAGTGCTATTGTCATTCTTTCCTCACTCATTATTGTAATATAAGTGCTATTGTCGTTCTTTCCTCCAGTATTATTGTAATACCAGTGCTGTTGTCATTCTTTCCTCAGTTCTTATTGTAATATCAGTGCCATTTTCATTATTTCCTCACTTTTTATTGTAATATCGGTGTTATTGTCATTCTTTCCTCAGTTCTTATTGTAATACCAGTGCCATTTTCATTGTTTCCTCAATTATTATTGTAATATCAGTGTTATTGTCATTATTTTCTCGTTTTTTATTGTAATATCAGTGTTCTTGTCATTTTTTCTCGTTTTTTTAATGTAATATCAGTACTTTTGTTATTCTTTCCTCAGTTATTATTGTAATATCAGGGCTTTTGTCTTCCCTTCTTCACTTATTATTGTAATATCAGTGTTATTGTCATTCTTTTCTCAGTTCTTATTGTAATATCAGTGCTGTTGTCTTTCTTTCCTTAGGTATTATTATAATATCAGTGCTACTGTCATTCTTTCTTCAGTTAATATTGTAATATCAGTGCTTTTGTCATTATTTCCTCAGTTATTATTTTAATATCAGTTCTATTGTCATTCCTTCTTCAATTATTCTTGTAATATCAGTGCTATTGTCATTATTTTCTCGTTTTTTATTGTAATATCAGTGTTCTTGTCATATTTTCTCGTTTTTTATTGTAATATCAGTACTTTTGTTATTCTTTCCTCAGTTATTATTGTAATATCAGGGCTTTTGTCTTCCCTTCTTCACTTATTATTATAATTATAGTGCTATTGTCATTCCTTTGTCAGTTCTTATTCTAATTTCAGTGTTATTGCCATTCTTTCCCCAATTATTATTATAATATCAATTCTATTGTCATTGTTTCCTTAGTTATTATAGAAATGTTAGTACTATTGTCATTTGTATCTCAGTTATTATTGTAATATCAGTGTTACTGTCATTCTTTCCACAATTATTATTGTAATATCAGTTCTATTATCATTCTTTTCTTGGTTATTATTGTAATATCAGTGCTATTGCCATTCTTTTCTCACTCATTATTGTAATATAAATGCTATTGCCAATTATTCCTCAGTTCTTGTTGTAATATAAGTGCTACTGTAATTCTTTATTCAGTTAATATTGTAATATAAGTCCTTCCTCAGTTATTATTGTATTATCACTGCTATTGTCATTATTTCCTAAGTTATTATTGTAATATCAATGCTATTGCGACTTTTTCTCAGTTCTTAATGTAAAATCAGTGCTATTGTCATTCTCTTATCAGTTCTTACGTAATATCAGTGCTTTTGTCATTTTTTCTCGGTTTTTATTGTAATATCAGTGCTATTGTTATTCTTTCTTAGGTATTATTGTAATATCAGTGCTATTGTCATTCTTTCCTGAATTATTATTGTAATATCAGTACTATTGTTATTCTTTCCTCAGTTCTCAATATAATATCAGTGCTATTGTCGTTCTTTACTCACTTATTATTGTAATATCAGTGCTATTGTTAATCTTTCCTCAGTTATTATTGTAATATTAGTGCTTTTGTTTTTCCTTTTTCACTTATTATTGTAATATTTGTGCTATTGTCATTCTTTTATCAGTACTTATTGTAATATCAGTGTTATTGCCATTTTTTCCCAATTATTATTGTAATATCAGTGCTATTGTCATTGTTTCCTCAGTTTTTATTGGAATGTCAGTATTATTGTCATTTGTATCTCAGTTCTTAATGTAATATCAGTGCTATTGTCGTTCTTTCCTCACTTATTAATGTACTATTAGTGCTATTGTCATTCTTTCATAAAGTATTATTGTAATATCAGTACTCTTGTCATTCTTTCCTCAGTTATCAATATAATATTAGTGCTACTGTCGTTCTATCCTCAGTTTTTATTTTAAAATCAGTGCTTTTGTCATTATTTTCTCTGTTCTTAATGTGATATCATTGCCAATTTAACTCTTTACTCACTTATTATTGTAACATCAGTGCTATTGTTAATCTTTCCTCAGTTATTATTGTAATATAAGTGCTTTTGTCTTTCCTTTTTCACTTATTATTGTAATATTAGTGCTATTGTCATTCTTTGATCAGTTCTTATTGTAATATAAGTGTTATTGCCATTCTTTCCCCAATTATTATTGTTATATCAGTGTTATAGTCATTGTTTCCTCAGTTTTTATTGGAATTTCCATACTATTGTCATTTGTATCTCAGTTATTATTGTAATATCAGTGCTATTGTCATTCTTTTATCAGTTCTGATTGTAATATGACTGCTATTGTCATTTTTTCCTCAGTTTTTATTGTAATATCAGTGCTATTGTCATTTATTCCTTACTTCTCAATATAATATTAGTGCCATTTTTATTCTCTCCTCACTTATTTGTGTAATATCAGTGTTATTTTAATTCTTTCCTCAGTTCTTATTGTAATATTAGTGCTATTGTCGTTCTTTACTCACTTATTATTGGAATATCAGTACTATTGTCATTCTTTACTCATTTATTATTCTAATATCAGTGCTATTGTCATTCTTTCCTCAGTTGTTATTGTAATATCATTGCCATTTTCATTCTTTCCACACGTATTTTTGTAATATCAGTGCTATTGTAGTTCTTTCATCAGTTCTTAATGTAATTTTACTGCAATTGTCATTCTTTCCTCAGTTATTATTATAACATTAGTACTTTTGTCATTCTTTCCTCAGGTATCATTGTAATATCAATGCTATTGCCATTCTTTCCTCAGTTCTTAATGTAATATCAGTGCTATTGTCGTTGTTTCCAAACTAATTATTGTAATATTACTGCTATTTATATTCTTTCCTTAGTTACTATTGTATTATCAGTGCTATTGCCATTCTTTTCTCAGTTCTTAATGTAATATAACTGCTATTGGCATTCTTTTTTCAGGTATTATTGTAATATCAATGCTATTGTCATTCTTTCCTCAGTTCTTATTGTAATATCCATGCCATTTTCATTCTTTACTCACTTATTATTGTAATATCAGTGCCATTTTCATTATTTCCTCAGGTATTATTGTAATGTCAGTGTTTTTGTTTTCTTTCCTCACTTATTATTGTAATATCAGTGGTATTGTCATTCTTTCCTCAGTTATTATTTTAATATCAGTGCTTTTTTTCCTTCTTTACTTATTATTGTAATATTAGTGTTATTTTCATTCTTTTATGAATTCTTATTTTAATATCAATGGTATTGTGGTTCTTTCCTCACTAATTATTGTATTATCAATGCTATTGTCATTCTTTCCTCAGTTATTTTATTAATATCAGTGCTATTGTCATTCTTTCATCAGTTAATATTGTAATATCAGTGCTATTGTCATTCTTTCTTGAATTATTATTGTAATATCAGTATCATTTTCATTCTTTCTTCCCATATCATTGTAATTTCATTGCTATTTTCATTCTCTTATGAGTTTTCATTGTTAAATCACTGATACTGTCATTCTTTTCTCGGTTATTATCGTATTATTAATGCTATTGCCATTCTTTCTTCACTTATTATTGTAATATCAGTGCTATTGTCATTCTTTCCTCAGTTATTATTGTAATATTAGTGCTATTGTCATTCTTTCTTCAGTTAATATTGTAATATCAGTGCTATTGTCATTATTTCACTAAGTTCTTATTGTAATATCAGTGCCATTTTCATTATTTCCTCAGTTCTTATTGTAATGTCAGTGCCATTTTCATTCTTTCCTCAATTATTATTGAAATTACCGTGTTACTGTCATTCTTTCCTCAGTTCTTATATTAATATCAGTGCTATTGTCTTTCGTATTATTGTCAGGTATTATTGTAATGTCAGTGTTTTTGTTTTTCTTTCGTCACTTATTATTGTAATATCAGTGGTATTGTCATTCTTTCCTCAGTTATTATTTTAATATCAGTGCTTTTGTCTTTCCTTCTTCACTTATTATTGTAATATTAGTGCTATTGTCATTCTTTTATCAGTGTTATTGCCATTCTTTACCTAATTATTATTATAATACCAGTGATATTGTCATTCTTTCCTCAGGTCTTATTGTAATAACAGTGCCATTTTCATTCTTTCCTCAGTTATTATTATAATATCAATGCTATTGCCAATTCTTCTCAGTTACTAATTTAATGTCAGTGCTATTGTCATTTTTTTCTCGGTTTTGATTGTAATATCAATTCCTTTGTCATTCTTTTCTCGGGTATTAGTGTAATATCAGTGCTATTGTTATTCTTTAATCAGTTATTATTGTAACATCAGTGTTTTTGTCTTTCTTTCATTCCTTATTATTTTAATATCAGTGCTATTGCCATTCTTTCCTCAAATATTATTGTAACATCAGTGCTATTGTCATTGTTTTCTCAGTTATTGTTGGAATATCAGTGATTTTGTGATTCTTTCATCAGTTGTTATTGTAATATCAGTGCCATTTTCTTTCTTTCCTCACTTATTATTGTAATATCAGTGCTATTGTCAATTGTATATCAGTTATTATTGGGATATCAGTGATATTGTCATTCTTTCCTCAGTTCTTATTTTAATATCATTGCCATTTTCATTCTTTCCTTTCTTGATTAAGACTAGTTTATTCTTTCTCGATACAAACTTTTAGCACACAGTAATTTTACAGTAAATACGTTTCTCGTCACTTTAAACTTAACAACTTTTAATAATACACTCTATAATTCACAATGATTCACACACTTTACTTACCGTCACTACTCATTCGCTTCTTTAATTATCTCTCGTTGTATTCTCTGCCAGGCTTAATTTCTAAAGAAGAGGTCGTCTCGAACACACTAGGAAATTCATGATCATTCGAGAAATTCCTTACACAGGCCACCAGCGCCAATACGCCAGCAGCGTCACGTGACTTCGGCTGTCGTAAGAAGAAATATTTTATTATATTTTATAATATGAGTAGCAGAGTGCATAAAGACATCTAGCCTGATAATAAACATGCCTTAGACAAACAAAATAACATTAGGAAATGTCCATGATTTGAAGAACAGTAAGTCGACTAGAAACATGTCCACCATAAAAAGATGCTTCACGGTAATTATAATTGGTTTACAGGATGTGGAATTTCTTTAAAACCACTAAATAGTTAGACAGTGAATTGGGGAACATGAATTATTGACGATAACATTTCGTTAATTGACAATATGGACTCGATGCGCAAGCTGGGCCTTAGCTTTCCCAGCGACTCAAACGATCAGATCAGCGTGACATGTGGACTGGTGAACATGTAGAAGAATATATTTTTTTACAAACAAGTCATTCTTCTCCCGCAGCCACAAATGAAACATACCCATATTAGGATAATTTTCGGAATCAGATTTAATGTCAACTTCACGAGTAAAGTGTCGCACTTGGTGATATATTAGTGTGAGCAGACATTAGTATTGGTGTGCCTTTTGACATTGCATTGTGAACGTCACTCGATATTCGAATGCAGTTGTTATGTCTCTGTTCGTTTGTTAATTTCCCGTAAAAATTATTTCCAAAGAACTTCAGCGATACAAGTCCTTTCTTAAACAAAACTAGTTATTCTTGCTCAATACAACTTTGCAATAAACTTAATTTCCACAGACACTTTAACGTAAACACACGCTATAATTCACAATGATTCACGCACTTTACTTACGACTTGACTCCATTATTTGTCTCTATGTCTCCCTATCTGCTAATTATATCTCCGGTTTATTTGCCGGGCTTATATACTAATATAGAGGGCACCCAGAAAAGACTAGAGTTGCCAGGAACAGTCATGATCCTTCTAGAAACTCCAGCGTGCATGCTTCCAGGGTCGCGTGGTTTCCGCTGTCGTAACACAGTCTTAAACCAATAGTGTAACTTATGTAGTTGGCTAGAACATTCTTCCAATTGATGCTTCCCAGCACCCCCTTGTGTATAGTGGATTAGTGACATTCTGGAAGAGGAGCTTTCATCAAGTAAATGAACTGACTAGCATGCTCACCATACTTGAATGCAATTGAACATGCGATTGGCATAACGAGATTTTTCCTCAAAACTATGGTTGTGGATGAGACTGGTGGAAGAACTGACCACATTGCTCCAGTTGTTCATTGATTTACTTGAACTAAGCATGTCACAACAATAATGGAAGAACTGGCCATATTGTTCCTGTTTTTCATTGATTTACTTCTACGAAGCATGTCACAACAATGATGGAAGAACTGACCACATTGCTCCAGTTTTTCATTGATTTACTTCTACCAAGCATGTCACAACAATGATGGAAGTATTGACCACATTCCTCAGGGTGTTCATGATCTCACTTTTACAAAAAAGACTAGATATATTAATCTTGCAAAGTTTGGTTTTAGACAACATCTAGCAGTTAGACAACTCTCATGAGCAGCACTTTGATCTTTTTTTTAGAAATGGGTTTTAATTATTTCCTTCCGCAGCAAGGTCAGTTGTTTACTATGGGATGAACACAATGCAGTATTAATGAGTAGTCCTTATAATGTTTGACCTTGCCATTTCTTTACTGGTAACATTTTGTTAACATCGATAATAACTTTGTGTAATACTTATACATTATTTCAAGTGTTTATTGATCAAACTTTATACGTGATTTCAAGTGTTAATTGATCAAACTTTATATATGATTTCAAGTGTTTATTGATCAAACTTTATACATAACATCCAGTGTTGAGTGATCACACATTGTGCATGATTTCCAGCATTTATTAAGCACACTTTGCACATAATTTTCTGTATTTATTGATATAACACTTAATATATATATATTATTTCCAACGTTTATTGATATAACATTTTATACATAATTTCCAGTGTTTATTGATACCACATTATATATATATAAATATTGTTACGACAGCGAAAGTCACGTGACGCTAGTAACACGTCATGAGCTTCTAGAAAATTCATGTCCCTTCGTGAAGCCTCGAGTGTTTACTAGATGTGCGGTATTCTTGTATATAAGACCGCCAAGAAGTAACGGCAACAATAGAATTGAATTGCAGACAGAGATAGAGACGACAATTGAGTCAAGCGCGTGAATCGTTCGTTCGTTGTGAATTATAGCGTGACTGTGGAAATTAAGTGTATTGCAAAGTTGTATTGAGAAAGGATAAACTAGTTTTATTTAAGAAAGGACTTGTATCATTAAAGTTTCTTCGGAAAGAATTTTTACGGAAGATTAACAAACGAACAGAGACATAACAGTATATTATCGCCATTGTTGATCCTTAAGGTAACGTCAAGAAAATCTACCTTCTTGTCATTCGAATGATTCAGGGTGAATTGAATGTTGGGGTCTATGAAACTTAGAAAGTCTAAAAATTGAATTAAAGGAGAAAGACCGTTGTTCCATAGTCAAAACACGTCATCAATGTACCTAAGCCAGAGATCAGGGCCGGTGTTGGTATCTTGACGCCACTTGTCAATTGCTGTTGTTTCAAAACGTGCATAAATATTACGGCATAAATACGGCATTGAGACACCACTGAGTTGGAGACATAGTTTGTTGTCAAACGAAAATATCCATTGTAAAGGATGTAATGTTAGATTTCTCTGACAGTATCTATTGTCAGTCCATACATCTCCAAATTGTTCATATGATTTGACATGAATTCACACACTGCATTGACGTCATCCTCTGTCTGCAGAGATGGGCAGAGAGTTACGACGTCCAATCGAAATTCACACACTGCATTGACGTCATCCTCTGTCTGCAGAGATGGGTAGAGAGTTACGACGTCCAATCGAAATTCACACACTGCATTGACGTCATCCTCTGTCTGCAGAGATGGGTAGAGAGTTACGACGTCCAATCGAAATTCACACACTGCATTGACGTCATCCTCTGTCTCTAGAGATGGGTAGATAGT
>NW_013675892.1:16856-18671 GCF_000517525.1 Limulus polyphemus
TTACATATATATATTATTACCAAAGTCTATTGATATCACACTATACATATAGTATTACCAACGTTTATTGATATCACACTATATATATATTGTTTCTATTTTTTGATATCACACTCTATAGACGTAACAAATTGTTGTCAGAGAGTGGGACTGAAAAAAAAAGAAAAAGAAGATGGAAACGAGAAGTGGCAAATCAAACTACAGCTTAGCAGATTTGATGGTAGCAATGCAAGAACAGCAAAAGAACCAAGAAGAACGAGAAAATAAACAAGAAGGGAAACGAGAAGAACGAGAAAAGAAATAAGAAGAGAAACGAGAAAATAAACAATAAGAAAGATTACAGCAGTGGCAAGAAAACTTGCAACAATGGCAGCTCGAACAGCACAATAAACAAAAGAGATTACAGCAGTTGTTGGAGGAAAATGAAAAGAAACAAGAAGAGAGATTACAGAAGTGGTTGGAGGAGAAAGAAAATAAAAAGAAGAGAAATTACAGCAGTTGTTGCAGGAAAAAGAAAAGAAACAAGAAGAAAGATTACAGCAGTAGCAAGAAAACCCGCAACAATGACAGCAAAATAAACAAGAGAGATAACAGCAGTTGTTGCAGGAAAAAGAAAAGAAACAAGAAGAACGAGAAAAGAAACAAGAAGAGAGATTACAGCAGTGGCAACTGGAACAAGAAAAGAAACAGGAAGAAAGTCTAGAACAGTTGCAGGAAAGACAGCACCAACTACAAGAAAGTCAACAACAATGGCAAAAAGTACAAATGGAAAACATTAGTAAATTTAAAAGCGAATTAAATACATTAAAGGATGATTTATTGTCTTTTACACAATGGAGATACATTAACCATCGACTTAATCGGCCCTAGACAATAGCAGGACCGTTCCAGACCCCGCAGCTAAATCCTAATGCAGACATCTTCAGTGCTGTTAGAAGTCATATCCAAGATATGAATGTCAGCAATAGGTGTGATCCAGTACGAAGGAAGCCACAGAAACTCGATGGGAAGGTACCGTCGGAAGCATATAGAGTACAATTTGAGCTCCTGGCAGAAATTAATTGGTGGACAGAGAAGCAGAAAACAGTATATTTAGCAATGAGCTTAAAGAGACAACCACTGGAAATATTTGGACAGTTGTCAGCAGACGACAGACACAACTATAGAGTACTGGTAGCTGCTCTAGAACTCAGGTATGGAACCCAAAATCAGTCCGAAGTTTACAGGGCTAGGCTTAGGACGAGAGTCAGTATTAAAGAGGAGAGCCTGCAAGAGCTGGCACAGGACTTGGAAAGTATGGCACACAAGGCCTACCCAACATCACCACCCGATATCATCAAGTTGTTGCTGGGGGATCAGTTTGTAGATGCCTTGGACAGTCCACAACTGAAGATACAAGTGAAACAAGCACACTCCTCTACTATGCAGGATGCAATGGCCAGAGCCCTTGAATTCGAATCCTACTTTAAGTCCAGCACAGAGGTACCAAGGTTGGTACAGTCATCAGGATTCAAGGCCAGAAAAGGTCAGCTTTCAGAGAGGTTTGAGGGACTTTGCTGGCACTGTAATAAACTTGGGCACAAGAGAGCTCATTGCTGGCAACTTCAACACAGGGGAGATGCCACAGCAGGAAAGGCTGCTACCCAGAAAGGTTGTTGGAACTGTGGAAAGGAAGGACATATGAGGAGCCAGTGTAAGAAGAATATTACCAATAAGTCAGCTTCAAGGAGACCAGTAGTGCTTGATGTTGAGTGACACCCACCAACCTCCTATCGTGAAAGACCCAACAGCTAGGTGTAAAATGATAAGCACACA
>NW_013675893.1:0-15851 GCF_000517525.1 Limulus polyphemus
CCTAGTATAAAGTCTTTACTGTTCTACAACATTCACATTGTCTGTTTCTAAGTAATTTTTTCTTTTCTTCTTTTAATTCTTACTAGATATCAATTAAAAACAATCAACAAATACTTGTTTCTGTGAGGTGAGGATGGTGAATGTAGTCAGGCCTCCTAGTGAACCTACATAAAGTATTTAATGTTCAACAACATGCACATATACATATATATAACAAAAATTACATTATTTTACCAATGAGCTATAAAAAACCTATATTTCATCCAATTTTGTCTCTGAAATACATTAGGTGTCGTCTAGTGAGTCTCAACTTCTTTGTTTTCCTTTGTCGTGGAAACAGGGAAATTAAAAGTAATAACGTTTTTTGTTTTAGACCAAGGCCAGGTGGTTAGGGCGCTCGACTCGCAATCTGTGGGTCGCGGGTTCGAATCCCCGTCCCACCAAACATGCTCGCCCTTTCAGCATTGGGGGCATTATAATGTGACGGTCAATCCCACTATTCGTTGGTAAAAGAGTAGCCCAAGATTTGGCGGTGGGTAGTGATGCCTTCCCTCTAGTCTTACACTGCTAAATTAGTGACGGCTAGCGCAGAGAGCCCTCGTGTAGCTTTGAGCGAAATCCATAACAAACAAACCAAAGCCGTATTGTGTCATCTGCTGTGTCCACCGCGGAGAATCGAACTCTGGATTTTAGCGTTGTAAGTCCATAGACTTACCGCTGTCCCGGTCGGAGAACTCATAGTTATACAGTTATACTTTCACCACCCCGACCTCACAGAAACAAGTACTTGTTGTTGTTGTTTATTTCTATCTTAAGCTAAAGTTTCACACTGAGTGCTGAAGAAAGATTTTTATTAAAAAAATGCATGGCCTTCATGTAAAACTTTACGGTAAAATATCCAAATATTTATGACGTTAAAACAAGTAAAAATAAACGCGAATTGCATTAGTAACTAGTAGAGAAGGCTCATAGCTCATCTCCGTTCTCTTGGAATTTTTTTTCTCTCTCTTAAATTGTTTGTAGTAGACTATCATATTTAATGTTTTGTTAGACCGTGTTTGAGTGATACATTTAATAATGATTACTGAATGAGATATACAGACTATCCGTGTGGTTAAGCCTATTTCTATTGCTTAGCTGAAGTATCGGTTCACCTTGTCTTTAACACATTCCATTCGTTACAAATTGATGAAGAAAATATCAACAAACGTTTGAATGGGAACTCTTCGAAAATAATCCCCTAATTCGTTTTTTGTTGTTGTTTTGTTTTACACAAATGGTATATCGTTTTCCGAACGTCAGGGGTCGCAGATCATTGTGTCAAGAAACTGCACGAGACGGAAGATCATGCTGTTTAGGCCTATAAGGTTAAGTTTCGTTGACTAACAGCAACAACAGTTATTCTTGCCAAACCGATTTGTCGTGTCAGCAGGTTATCGTTTATCAGGAGGTAAAAATATCTCGTTCTTGCAGTCAGCCATGACACTTGGCCGTTAGCCTACGTTGACTTTACCTTCCTCAAACAGAAACTCTTTGTCACCTACAATCTTAACATGCACCACTAAAACCTGTCATCCTGTGTTTTGAACGATACTCAGTGTTCATAACCTTAGTGCTTGGGTGACGTTAGATGAGAGAGATAACCAGCCGCATACGTACAAAGACTTTTAATGCTGTGTTAGCTAAATTTTGACGAGAGAGAGAGACTCAACACGGTCTAATAAAACATGGAATCTATTACTATTTGATGTGACTCAAGCACGTGTCAGGAAACTGGATTTGTTTGCGACGTGGCTGGGATCAATGGAGAAAACTGGACTTTATCCTTTAAAACACACGCCGCTGTCCAGGTGGTAACTTATGGCTTCACCAATTATAGTCCAAATAATATACTTACAAGTTTTTTGGTTTGTTTTTTCTGTAATCTGAGAAAATTACCAAACTGTTATTGCAGCTGTATAACACTGTAAAAAAAAGTTGTGTTGTGAGTTAACACAATCATTACGCTATCTTACAACAACACCAAATAAGTTCCCCCAAACATAAACTTGCTTCAGCTTTTACCTCATCGACGGTGGTAGTGATATAAACACAGAGGTTTTGTGTGTTTTCTAACAACACAAATGATGTGTTTATTTAAATTCGTTCTTGTGTTGCGAAGTAGCATTCGTGTTATACTTTCTTTGCCGACTATAATTATGTTGTTTTAAATTTTAACTTGTGTGGTTGCTATTCGAATATAAGTCTTTCATTTCACGATTAATATCTTACGAAACTATGGATAAAATTGTCATGAAAATATTTTAACATTTCAATGTGTAATTATGGCGTAGGATTTCGATACAGAAATTACTTATGTAATTATTTCGAGGTCTATATAAATGTTTATATATTTTACTAAATAACCCATTATATATATATATATATATATATATGAAATATTTCGTTCAAATAAAATACAAACAATTTATAACAGTTTATTTTCGATTATTTTAAAGCCGGTAGTGGCCAAGATTGTGAATCTAAGGTTCTACGGCTGACGTCCCAGGTCGCGGATTCGATTGTTTGTTTTTTTGTTAGTTTTTTTTTTTTAAATTCGCGCAAAGCTACACGAGGGCTATCCGCGCTAGCCGTCCCTAATTTAGCAGTGTAAGATTAGAGGAAAGGCAGCTAGTTATCCCTACCCACCGCCAACTCTTGGGCTACTTTTTTACCAACGAATAGTGGGATTGACCGTCACATTATAACCCCTACGGCTGAAAGAGCGAGCATGTTTGTTGGGACGGGGATTCGAACCCGCGACCCGCAGATTGTTAGTCGAGTTCCCTAACCACCTGGCCACGCCGATTCGAATCTTGTCCCGTCCTTTCAGCCGTTGGGGCGTTAGAATGTAACGGTCAATCCCACTTGTCGTTGGTAAAGAGTAGCCCAAGAGTTGACGGTAGGTCATGTTGACTTGCTGCCTTTCCATCAGTCCAAAATTAGGGACAACTGGTGCCGATAATCCTTGTGCACGAGTTTCCGAAACAATCAAACAAATCGATAATTATATACTTTTATCGATACTTCTCCAACCAACACATATTCTGTCATTTGTTCCCCGAGGTTTTATGTGTGTCTTCTTTACGCGCGACTAGTCGATTAGGGGCCTAGTTGCTTTTTATATACAGGAACAGAGCATACAACAGCGTGGATGAGAACGTCAGGCTTAACTGATGCGTATTTGAGCCCACATTTAAAGTCGGAAACGGGATCTTCGACCAAAATATAAGCTTAATAATATCTAGGCCTAAACGTAGTGATACATGTAATTCATTAACAGCATGTTAATTTCAAGCGGTTTAAAATATAGTTATACAAAAATCACTCCGGAGACGGTTTATCCATCACCATTATATTTCTTCCTTTGAAGATAACGTTTATTTGTTGTTAAACTCAGGGATACAGAGTGGGCTACCTGTGTTTGTGCCCACCACGGGTATCGAAACCCGGTTTTGAGCATTATAAGCCCACAGGTTTACCACTGAGCCACTGTAGCGTTATATTTCTTCGTTTGAAGATAACGTTTATTTGTTGTTAAACACAGGGATACAGAGTGGGCTACCTGGGTTTGTGCCCACCACGGGTATCGAAACCCGGTTTTTAGCATTATAAGCCCACAGGCTTACCACTGGGGTTGAAAGTTTGAAATTCGTCTCCTCTTTTTCTCTGTGCAACAATTTCTAGAGTCTGTTTCTGGAGAAGACTCGTTGGCTTTGTTATTCTTTTGTAAATGTGCAACTTATATTGTATAAAATGTTCAGTTATCTTGAAATAATCGACATCCGGGAACTATCATATTACCAAACATGTGTTCCAGTATGTCCACAATTATTGCAATTAAGTCAAACAAATTTCCTAATACTCGTGCGTCTTGTTCAGCGTTTTATAATAGTCGATTACAAATGAATAATTATTTCACAAATACGTTATAAAAACAACCAAGAGAAGAGGTTATATATATGTCTGTTTGGTATCTTGATAATAGGAAAACAGTCGAGAGTTTTGGGACTTTTGAGAAAATCTGGATGTTGTCGGAGCGGCTTTTAAAGCGTGCAGTCGGCTGTCTCTCCCCATTATATATATATATTCCCCAGTGGCACAGCGGTAAGGCTGCGGACTTACAACGTGGTGGGCAGATAGCCCATTGTGTAGCTTTGTGCGTAACTACAAACAAACAATATATATATATACATTACAAAAAATGCATAATATTATTGTACATTCAATGGCGGAGCTAGGTTTGGAAAGACGCACACATAAAAATAATAATCATAGCGCAGAGTATACAAATGCAGATCACCTTAAGCCCTTTTTTCGGATATGGGTGGGGGCAACGAGCTTCACAAGTAACATTAACTTAACTTTTCCGGGGGGGGGGGGCTAATGATTTTTAGGATCGATAGACCAGCGGAGTATATAAATATAAATCACCTTAAATCCTCTTTTCGGATATGGGGGGGGGGGGCAACGAGCTTCACAAGTAACATTAACTTACCTTTTCCGGGGAGAAGGAGGTGGGTAATGATTTTTACCGTCAATATTAACTTACCATGGGGGGTGGGGGGTGAGAGGCTAACGACTTTGACATTCGACAGACCAGCGGAGTTAACAAAGATTTTACTTATCAAGAAATAAAATACCTTTTGTATATAAGCCAGTCAGATTAATCAAAATTGTTCTACGTTTCGCAGAGCGTTTACTTAATATTTAGTTAACCAATGAGCTGTTTTTGTCATCTCATAATCTGAGAAGTTTACTGAGAATCGAATATACTTTCATTATTGACACGCACAAAGACATCGCAAAATCTCGTTGCGTTTCCTGGCATACACACTATATAATTTCACTTTCCTTATTAATCCTCCCCTACACGTACTCAACTTTCCTTATTAATCCTCCCCCACACGTACGGAAATTTCACTTTCCTCATCGATACACACTACTAAATTTCACTTTCCTTATAATGAGAATTTTAAGTTCTTTATAGACACGCGCTGCAAAAACCCACTTTCTTCATTGGCACACACACACACACACACCGCCAAATGTTAAAAAACGTACTCTCTTCTTTGATAAACGATGCAAAGCTCGGCATGGCCAGGCGGTTAGGGAGCTCGACTAGCAATCTGCAGGTTGCGGGTTCGAATCCCTGTCCCACCAAACATGTTCGCCCTTTCAGTCGTGGGGGCGTTATAATGTAACCACCAATCCCACTATTCGTTGGTAAAAGAGTAGCCCAAGAGTTGGCGGGAGGTCGGTTGGCCTTCCCTCTAGTCTTACACTGCTAAATTAGGGACGGCTAGCACAGATAACCCTCGTGTAGCTTTGCGTGAAATTCAAAACAAGCAAACAATTCAAATCTTCAGTTTCCTTATCGATACGTACGAACATTGCAAAGTTTCGTAGGAGGTAAAAAGTCACAAATTCTTACCAAAACTGCACGTTAGAAATAGAATCACTTCACCCTATACTTTTATTTTGTTCAAAGCTCCAAGAGTAGCGCTGAGGGTGCCCTCTCGCGGACATTGTTTATTGTAAAATCTACATTTATTAAAACCTTTAAACCCACAAATGATGACACAAAATGGATACAACTAGTTTTAGCCTTAAAACAACATCTCAATTTCAAGTATTTTGCTTTTCAAAAGTGGACACACTCCATCTCGGACTCTCCCCTTTGGGTGACTATTATTTGTTTTAGAGCAAAGCCATATTGGGGAATCTGCTGTGTACACCGTGGGGGATGGAACCTTGGATTTTAGTCCGTAAGCTTACTGCTGCCCCACCCCCACTCCTTCTCCTTGAAAGTCCTGATTTCGCCCCTGATGCATATATATGTTTCGGTGGAACTAATGTTTTAATAGAGTTCTCGTGTTATGATAAACTGGGTACTAGTTGGAACCCTTCAATCACCTAGTCGTATCTAACGTGTCCAACTCGAAGCAGAGACTCGGCGTTAAAATCGGGTTTTGATACTCGAGGTGGGCATAGCACGGATAGCCCATTGCGTAGCTTCGTGTTTAACAACAAATAAAATAAAACTATGCAATTCGCGTTATAGATACTGGCTTTGGTTGGTTGCTGTTAGGCACAAAGCTACACGATGGGTGGTGCTCTGCCCACCACGGGTATCGAAACCCGACCTTTAGCGTTGTAAACCTGAAGACTTATTTCTAAGCCACTGGAGGTGCGGTGGGGGAGCAAAATGTTTTCTTTTTAGCGCAAACCCTGTCTGCCGTGGGAAATTGAACCCCGAAATTTTTAGCATTTGTTTCTGAGCCACTGGGGGTGGGATGGGGGGAGCAAAATGTTGTTGTTTTTTAGCGCAAACACTGTCTGCAGCGGGAAATTGAACCCCGAAATTTTTAGCATTTGTTGAAATTTATCTTGACTTTCGATAATTTTGTGAAATTCGCCAGAAACATCACTTTTTTGTGTGTGTGTGTGTGTGAAGTATAGTAAATTAATTTTGGGATAAGAAAGATAAGATAAGATATTTTTTGATAAGAAAGATACACTCAACCACGTTTCATCATTCGCGGAGGTTGAATAGAATTCATTACTCTTGTCCTTCACCTACCTCCTTCAATCGAGCACGGCGTAGGTGTTTATGGGCCTATAAACAAGGAAGTATTTGTACACAGACCAAGAAGTATCGAAATCCCACGTGCTTTAGAAAGACTGTTACACACACACATGCCTATCCTGAAAATTTAAATACTGCGTTTTGGCGCGGCAGAATTTAGAACTTTCTGTGTACATTATAAACGTGTCTGTATTTAGAGCCAACGTTTCATTCATACTGCTTGACCTTTGTTGACCCCTAACCTACCTAGAGTTGAGGAATTAAAAGCCTCCTCCTCTTTCCGATGGACGACCAAACAAAGCGAATTTTTTCAAAAGGTTTCATGACTTGGTGGAAGAAAACTTCCACCTTGACAAGATTTTCAAACTGTTTAACTGTACTTTTTAAAGATCGCTTAAAGCAAAAATTTAAATTTTATTAATCCTTACAAAATGAAAAGGGGGGAGGGCGTCTATAATCCCAAATGATTTTTTTTGAAGTGTATAATATGACTTATAAACAACGCATTCTTTTATAATGACTGACCTTTAATTAATGAGGTGATGTTTATATAACCCCCTAAATATTTGATTTTGTTTAATTACTAATTTTGGTATTTCAAAATACTATTTCGATGCTTTTATGTGCTTGACTTAGTGGAACTTTTGGGGTGTTATGACATACATTTTTTTTATGGCAAAATGTTTTGTGATTTGTGAGTCCTGGCCGAAAGTCGCACTAGACGTCATAGGTTAAATACGAAGGCTCTAGTATAGGGTAAAACGTGTTTTTTAATTAAGAGGGTGTGGGTGTAGCCTAGTTGTTAGCGTGCCGGACTGTGGATCCTCTTCTCGTATAAACAACAACAAAAATCGCTCCCCGCACTTAGGGGCTGTGGGTGCGTTATAAGAGTTACAGTCAAATCCCACTATTCTGTTACAGTAGCCCAAGAGTTGGCGATGGGTGCTGTTGACTAAACTGCCTTCCCTCTAGTATATCAGTTCAAAATTAGGAGCGTGTCTGAGATAGCCCTCGTATAGCTTTACGCGAATATCCGAAACAAACTAAGCTGATAAAGAGTTTTTTTTTTGTTTTGTTTTTCAGAATTTTCAGTGCACGTAGGAGGGATTTGAAATTTTGACAAAGAAAAAACGACCTTTACTCTTCGGGCAACAATAAAAGTACATTTTATTTCAGCCAACGTTTCGCCAACGTGGCTTCATCAAGACTAGTATTAGAAGCTGATAAAGAGTTTTCCATCCACTTGTTCTTAAGCTTTCCTTATGCACTATTTGGAAAAGCATTATCTCCATGGAAAGTGTTAGCATTATTTCCGCAGAAAGTGTTAGCATTATTTCCGCGGAAAGTGTTAGCATTATTTCCGTGGAAAGGTTTAGCATTATTTCCGCAGAAAGTGTTTTAAAATCCGTGCTTATCTGTACCGTGCCCCCCCCCCCCGCCCCAGTGGCACAGCGGTATGTCTGCGGACTTACAACGCTAGAAACCGGGTTTCGATACCCGTGGTGGGCAGAGCACAGATAGCCCATTGCGTAGCTTTGTGCTTAACTTCAAAACAAAACAAAACAGTGCCCCCTAGTGGTATGTCTGCGAACTTATACTGCTAATACATACAGTATTCAATTACTTTCGGTAATTAATAAGTACGTAGTTTGAATAGCAGATAATGGAGGTATTAAAATTATGGTTACTACAAACCTATATTTTGGTATTTTCAACCTTCATTGGTTAGGCCTATACGAGAACGAGCTAAACGGTTAGGTCAGAAGCGCTATGGTTCAGTAAAACCGTTCACCAGAAGAAGACCAAGAAATCAGTAGCACACATCGCCTACATCTAAATGAATAACGGGAGTCACTGTCACACTTGTAACGCCCTCCGCAGCCGAAAGTTCCAGAAGATATTTAACGGCATTTTGCGGCGTTTAACGCTAGTCGACGTTCGTTAAAAACCTGGATATTCACATAGCGTTAACTGTCTACTTTCAGATTTCATACACTTACAAGTCATGGGGGTTGTTGAAAATCCAAGCTTGAAATAAACGGGGATTTCTTTATAAAAACAATAATCTTAACCCTAAGCTTGTTTTTATACCATTCACTACCGGTGGGGTCCATTATTACTGGGATCAATAATGATAATACTTTTGTTCAATTCTATGTTGTTGTTAAGCACAGATTTTCACAATGGGCTATCTGTGCTGTGAATTTGTTCTGTTGGATTTTACACACAGAACTAACCGTCCCAAATGTTTAAGGGGAAAGGTAGCTAGTTAACACCTCCCACAGCCAACTCTAACCAAATAGTAGAATTTGATAGACACTTTGTAATATATCCACGAACATTTTTTTAGGGGGGGGGGTGACGGGACACGAACCATAGGACTGTAAAAAAAGATTATCGAAAAAAAAAACGATTACACTACCACAATACATGCCCCCAGCGGTAAGTCTTCGGACTTATAACGCTAGAAACTGGACTTAAATACCCATGGTGGACACAGCACAGACAGCCCAATGTGTAGCTTTGTGCGTAACTACAAACAAACCAAACTATATTAGTGTCCCAAAATGCGTGATTTAACGTGATGTCGATTAAATAAACGTAATTAAGTATTCTAAGAAGCTGTACACACACGTCACTATGGAAACAGGCGTAATTTTCACGACCGTGGGTGGTAAACAGAAACGTAGGGATTTACTAATCTTCGTGCTTCCTTTTTTTTAATTACTTGCGAATAAAAAAGTATATTCAAGAAACACACGTTATGCGACAATATACCCGCGATCTTTAAAAAAAAAAAAGAATTATATGATACCATATAGGTAACGCCAGGATTCAAAGGAATCAGGATATCGATAAAAACCAATAAAAATATGTCTTTCAGTGACTTACCTGAATCCGGATTTGGCTTTTGAAAGCGTTATTTTCATATCGTAACTTAAATACTTGAAAAAAAAAAACAAAACGTGTTGTCTCTTTATTTCAGGACGTTTAGATAAAGCTACATTGAGGCGTGTCTGCGCATAGCCGTCCCTAAATTTTGAACTGACAGATTGGAGGGGAAGACAACACACTCACCGGCAACTGTTGAATTATACTCGCTTGATCGAAAAGTTTGACCTGAATGCCACTCTTATAGAGAAACACGTTTTTCTGCAAATGAAAGCTGATCATGATTTTCCAAGTCGCAGTCCGGACTATTTTGGGACTTTAATATATAACAAAAGTACAATTTGTCTATTATTTCTGAAAGATTTATATGGTACGTGATTAAAGACCAAGAGAGATTTCCACGACAAAAAAATTATAGTTATACTCGGGTCAATATCTACATTTACCATATTACCGCGTGTTATATAATTGTGCTTAACTGATATATACATAGATAGATACATACATAAAATTATATATATTTCATTTTTCATGTGTAGATTACGCAGTGATGTAAAGAGAGACATTAATTAATTTTCTAATTAATTTTAAATCATAATACTTTAATGTAAAAGTATAATTCTTATGAGTGTTTTGGAGCATTTATAAAAGAATTGAGGAATCTAGTAATTCACCAGCTGGTATTAAATGCTATGAAATATTCTTTTAGCTATACATTGATTCAAAATGGTGGTTCTTGAGTGTTACAAATAGTAATTAATAGATTTCATGTTTTATTAGACCGTGTTGAGTAAAACACAAATACTTTGTAACAGGCTATCACATTTAATATTTACCATTGATCCCAGCCACGTCGCAAACAAATCCAGTTTCCTCCATTGATCCCCGTGTTTGGAAGTCCACCTTTTGCGAATTCATCTACAAACTATCATATTTTCGCGACTTGAAACGGTTTTACTTTTTCTGACAGTTTACATTTCTTTAACGAATGGTTAAGTGATTTGTTTTAACATCCTAGAATAGCTAAGAACGTTAAATTTAAAATTCTCGGTTGACCATTTACAAGTATTTATGATATAATTACTTTGTACGAGGGAGATGGGGTGGACTTTTAAATCAGAAGCTATACATAAAAGAATTTTACGATGTGGCTGGGATCAATGGAGGAACTGGATTTGTTTGCGACGTGGCTGGGATGGGGTCAATGGAGGAACTGGATTTGTTTGCGACGTGGCTGGGGTCAATGGAGAAAACTGAATTTGTTTGCGACGTGGCTGGGATCAATGGAGGAAGCTGAATTTGTTTGCGATGTGGCTGGGATCAATAGAGGAAACTGGATTTGTTTACGACGTGGCTGGGGTCAATGGAGGAAACTGAATTTGTTTGCGATGTGGCTGGGATCAATAGAGGAAACTGGATTTGTTTGCGACGTGGCTGGGATCAATGGAGGAAACTGGATTTGTTTGCGACGTGGCTGGGATCAATGGAGGAACTGGATTTGTTTGCGACGTGGCTGGGATCAGTGGAGGAAACTGGATTTGTTTACGACGTGGCTTATTCTGATATAATTAATATTAAACCTGACATACACGAGACAGGTTTGTTACCAACAATCTTCCATAGTTTAATAATGTTCAACCCTACACGAGACATGTTTGTTACCAACAATCTTCCACAGTTTAATAATGTTAAACACTACACGAGACATGTTTGTTATCAACAATCTTCCATAGTTTAATAATGCTAAACCTTATTTATCCAAAGCTTAGTCGTGTTAAAAGAAAGGTTAGTTGATTGTCGGCTGTGTTGCGGTGTTACTAAATATTTTTATTTCTGTAATTTTTAACATACATTTCTATGTTGTCTTGGTTACTATAATTGACGCCGATAGTTCAGCTGCGTTTATAAATCACATCCTAGAGAGGTCTTAACTCTAGCTGTTGTTAAGCCTGCACTGATTGGTTCTTACGTCTGACGAAACCACCTCGAAGCGAAAGATTTCAGCTTGCTTAACTCTCTAACGTTATTGTTTTCCCAGGCTTTCAATCACGACTGAAGAACGTGCGGACAGTCCAGTTAACAGGTGCCACAAAGTTTCGTGCTGCTCCAATCAGATGGTACTCGTTCCATCCCTCCTCCGTCAATTTTTAGACCTTGTTGGATTGGTTGAGCGCTCCGATATTGACAGTTACTATCTTTGTTGGCCTTCTCGACGTCCTGCTTGACTGTATGACGAGAGTTAGTGACTACCCCAATTAGACGTTTTTACCGGGGCTGGCTGATTAGAGCGGCGGCCCGTGAGTCCGGCAGCTTTCCTTCCATATAAGTCATAATTCATTAGGACGCCTCAGCATACGGTTGTAAGCCTTGACTACGTTGTAGCAAGACACTGCATATCCGCCATTGACCGCGAGCAGTAACGTTAGGCTTCCGTGCGTTAGATATTATAATCAACTCACCTGTTTCACGTGTATTGTTTTGTTTTTTTTAAGAAAACTCCTGACTTAAAAGCATTTTCCATATCATTCGAAAACATTCTGAAAGTACGTGTTTTTAATTTGCTGAATGAAGGGTGCGTGAGACGCTCGTGCTGCAGGGCTGACAGTTTTTGTTTGATTTGCTTGTCGTGCCACCGTACAATGTCTAACTCTGCAGACGATCTGGTAGTACAGGTCGAGGACTTGCCTGTTGCTACGAAGGCCACCAGTTCGTCTCCAACGCTACCATCAAATCACTCTTCGGAGAAAGAAGAGACAAGTAGCCGCGACCTGAGTAGCAGCGTATCCGCTGAAGCTACGGACGAAGCGTCGTCAGACGACGAATATTACAAACCTCTCAAAAGGTTGTGTACTATCCAACTTAGGCCCGCTCCTAACCCGACGAAACCGTTGAGCTCTTTTTTCATCAAAGACATTTTAAATCACAAACCCAGCACACGGACCAACCTGATTGAACGGGGAATTGTCCGACCATGGGATCTGGAAAGTCCGCCAGCTAAGAGACGGCGGCCGCGCTCGGCTGACGACGATTCTCGATCCGAGAGTGACTCTCCCGAAAGCCCCGGAGTCGGAAATCTCGTTTCATCTCCATTAGACGCACTTTTTGAAATGACAAGTAAAGCCTTCGACGGATTAGATAATGGAGAAAAGTCCCTGGGTAAGTTATTCTAACTGATATTTATTATTCTCGTAAAGACACTGTTTTTTTTTGTCGTTTACACATACGACCTGGACAGAAGAAAACCTAAATTCATTCCGCTTGTGCAAAAACGCGGCAGATCTGCTAGAATTCAGCTGGATAAACAACAATAAATTCAATCTAACATAGACAGACATATAATGGACAGCCACAAAAGATATATAGAAAGAAAGTAGGACAGACAGACAGATAAACAGATAGACAGGTATGATGTTAGGAAAAAAACACGTAGGTTCAAAACTCAACTAAAGACTTCTATAACCCGAGCGCTTTCGGAAGGTGGGTCTTTCGGTCTTAGATAGATAAGTAGCTAATGTTTTATTACACAGAAAATTTCATTGGTCTCTATATTTTAGCCGTGCTAGTATAATACGCTCATAAATATTTCTATGTGTATCTTGTAAGGACATCTGGTGTTATTATAAAAATTCCATCTCAAGTCCTTAGAAAATCAAGTACAATAATCGGACGGTTAAAACTTTGTAGTACGGTTTTAAGGCTATCCTAACTGCCAGGATCTAAGACCGGTTCATCTCTCTGGGCGGATTTATATTCAGCAGAGGAACGAAGGTGACGACCGCTACGTTGTGTTGTTTTAAACTGAAATAATTAATTAATCAAAAGTAATTCTTGGCTGTGCTAATTAATTAATCTAACACACCCTAAAGCAAGCAGTGGATATTTTATTCTTTAACAAGAAGATAGTTCGTGTTGTATCAATCGACTTTCTTCTGAGCGATAATCACACTCTTCCTGTCGGTCATACGAGAGTAGCACAAGAGTTGGTTCTTGACTAACTGTCCTCCCTCTAGACTATCATTTCAAAATTAGGGACGTTGTGTCTTACAGAGCCCGTTGTGTAGCTATGGCTAACATAGCCCGTTGTGTAGCTATGACTCGCATAGTCCGTTGTGTAGCTATGGCTCACATAGTCCGTTGTGTAGCTATGGCTAACATAGCCCGTTGTATAGCTTTATTCAAGAATTCCAAAATAAACATTCATAGTGGATCTATTATCATAGTTCTTCTGACGTGTTTACATCCTACAGTTTTCATGTTGTGAACGGATCACAGGCTGAACATTCTCAGTGGATCTATTATCATAGCTCATATGACGTGTTTACATTCTACAGTTTTCATGTTGTGAACGGATCACAGGCTGAACATTCTCAGTGGATCTATTATCATAGTTCTTCTGACGTGTTTACATTCTACAGTTTTCATGTTGTGAACGGATCACAGGCTGAACATTCTCAGTGGATCTATTATCATAGCTCATATGACGTGTTTACATTCTACAGTTTTCATGTTGTGAACGGATCACAGACTGAACATTCTCAGTGGATCTATTATCATAGCTCATATGACGTGTTTACATTCTACAGTTTTCATGTTGTGAACGGATCACAGACTGCACAAAAAACAAATACAATCGTAGAAATTATTTAAGGCTTAAAAACTGGAAGAAGAACAACCAAATCTTACTCAAATTTCATTAGCTTTAAGAATGTTTTGTTCAAACATTTTAGCTCTACTCTCTAGGTGGTGTATTGCTGGACAGAATACGTGTAGCTAGCTATATTTGTAAATTTTACTTCTCCAGTGGTTGTATTTACGTTGTTCAAACATTTTAGCTCTACTCTCTAGGTGGTGTATTGCTGGACAGAATACGTGTAGCTAGCTATATTTGTAAATCTTACTTCTCCAGTGGTTGTATTTACGTTGTATTGACGTTGTTCAAACATTTTAGCGCTACTCTCTAGGTGGTGTATTGCTGGACAGAATACGTGTAGCTAGCTATATTTGTAAATCTTACTTCTCCAGTGGTTGTATTTACGTTGTATTGACAGACCTCAACCCTAGTGCAATATGAAACATTCCGTTTGTTCTAAAGATTCAGGTTTTTATTCTTTTAATAAATGGGTCTTTTTCCTGGAAGATGTTTTAAATCTTATTGCTCTTACAAGGAAATAAGTTGCTCGTTCGTAAAGAACGTTTTACCTACATTTTAAACATCTTTCGAATCTCTATTTTCTGTTCTTCCACCCCGTGGGATGGACTTTGTTTTGTCCTCTCTCTTAGTAGGGATGGTTCAGGGGGTGTTAAAACTTTGAACTAGAATATTTTTATCACATTTTCTATTGAACTGGACATCACAGAAAATAGTTCCGTACAGCAGGCAGAGCATAACGTACGCATTATGTTACGAGAGGTATTTTTACGTAAACACCCACTTTTCTTCGGAAAGGCTTAGCTTCTTGAATGCGATTGATAGTACTGATGTTACTCCCTGAAATAATGACCAATTACAAATGGTTTTAAGGTGATGCGAATGGAGCTTTAATATTTGTTCAACCGTCAATGTCGTACAGTATACAGACTTTAATAAGGCCCTCAATTATGTGTGTATGCATCTGATATAGGAAATATTAAACTTAACACGTGTTTGGAAGTCCACCTTTTTACAGGTACTATTCTGATATAATTAATATTAAACCTGACACATGTTTGGAAGTCCACCTTTTTGTAGGTAATATTCTGATATAATTAATATTAAACCTGACACATGTTTGGAAGTCCACCTTTTTGTAGGTAATATTCTGATATAATTAATATTAAACCTGACACATGTTTGGAAGTCCACCTTTTTGTAGGTAAATAGTTTAATAATGTTCAACCCGGGAAGATTGTTGGTAACAAACCTGTCTCGTGTAATGTTTAACATTATTAAACTATGAAAGATTGTTGGTAACAAACATGTCTCGTGTAATGTTTAGCATTATTAAACTATGAAAGATTGTTGATAACAAACCTGTCTCGTGTAGTGTTTAACATTATTAAACTATGAAAGATTGTTGATAACAAACATGTCTAGTGTAGTGTTTAACGTTATTAAACTATGAAAGATTGTTGATAACAAACCTGTCTCGTGTAGTGTTTAACATTATTAAACTATGAAAGATTGTTGATAACAAACATGTCTAGTGTAGTGTTTAACGTTATTAAACTATGAAAGATTGTTGATAACAAACCTGTCTCGTGTAGTGTTTAACATTATTAAACTATGAAAGATTGTTGATAACAAACATGTCTAGTGTAGTGTTTAACGTTATTAAACTATGAAAGATTGTTG
>NW_013675893.1:16561-18418 GCF_000517525.1 Limulus polyphemus
GGCTGTTCATACGTAAATTAAACTTAAAAAAGAAGAGAGAGAGAGAGAGAGAGAAAAAAAATATATCTCTTATTAAGTGCAGGAAACATAAACTAATTACTATATCAATATACGTGTGTGTGTCTGTGTGTCTGGTACATGCACGCGCCCACGTGTAGTCTTGTATTACCTGTACCTCATGTTTTGTACGTATTTATGAAAAGCGTTTTTCAGAAACATGGGAAGGATACGTGATACACCCTCCCCCTCCATGTCATAAACTCTGAATTCGTGGAAACCGCTTTGCAAGTAGAAATCTCAAATTATGTTCTGTCGAAGCCTTAACTTTCTAAAGCTAGTTACAGCCCTTCAAACGCCAACAAAGGAAGGAGGTCACTTTCCTTGTCTCCTTGAAGAAAAAAAATCTCTGTTTCTCGCCAGCACAATATCACAGTGGTATATAGTGGTTTTACTGGTGTTAAGACATAGAAGATGTCTCACAAATGTTTTTAGGAACGTATAAAACGTTTTTATATAACATTGTTAATCGTATTGACAAACAGCAATACACACACACGAACCAGTAAATTGTTTTATGAGAAATATGGTTTCCTATACATTATAATAAGGACAGTGTTAGGCTTAGAATACTTGACACTTTTGCAGTTGTCTGGGGGCCCGGCATTGCCAGGTGACTAGGGCGCTCGACTCGCAATCTGAGGGTCGCGGGTTCGAATCCCAGTCACACCAAACATGGTCACTCTTTCAGCCGTGGGCGCGTTATAGTGTGACGGTTAATCCAACTATTTGTTGGTAAAAGAGGAGCCCAAGAGTTGGCGGTGGGTGGTGATGACTAGCTGCCTTCCCTCTAGTCTTACACTGCTAAAGTAGGGACGGCTAGCGCAGATAGCCCTCGTGTAGCTTTGCGCGAAATTAAAAAAACAAACAAACTAACAGTCGTCTGGGCAGGGCATGATTAACGCACTCCGGGCCCCTAAAATCTATTATGATAATATAGATAAATGATAAATAATAAACAAAATAAAGGCGTTTTTTTTTTAAACAAATTAAGGTTCTGTTCTGCAAGAATGCTATTGCAGCTATCATACCCCTCCCCCTTTCTTCGAGAAATTCACACAGCAGGTGGCACTCTACGGTCCTAAAAATGATAAATGCTTAATATTTATAAATATATTGTTGTTTTCTTAGTGCAAAGCTGAATAATGTGCTATCTGCACTCTGTCCACAGTGGAGAATCGAACCCTGGATCTTAGCCTGTAAGTCTGCACTCTTACCGCTGACCCATCGGGGACTTGTAAATATGAATGTAATTGTTAATACGGTCCTGCGTTTCAATTAATAATAATTTCATTCGTTAGTGACCAGAAGACTTTAGTCACCTATAGAAGTAGGTGTTAGTAGTGAAATAAGACTATAGCTGCCTATAGAAGTAGGTGTTAGTAGTGAAATAAGACCATAGTTGCCTATAGAAGTAGGTGTTAGTAGTGAAATAAGACCATAGCTGCCTATAGAAGTAGGTGTTAGTAGTGAAATAAGACCATAGCTGTCTATAGAAGTAGGTGTTAGTAGTGAAATAAGACCATAGCTGCCTATAGAAGAAGGTGTTAGTAGTGAAATAAGACCATAGCTGCCTATAGAAGTAGGTGTTAGTAGTGAAATAAGACCATAGCTGCCTATAGAAGAAGGTGTTAGTAGTGAAATAAGACCATAGCTGCCTATAGAAGTAGGTGTTAGTAGTGAAATAAGACCATAGCTGTCTATAGAAGTAGGTGTTAGTAGTGAAATAAGACCATAGCTGCCTATAGAAGTAGGTGTTAGTAGTGAAATAAGACCATAGCTGTCTATAGAAGTAGGTGT
>NW_013675894.1:0-4322 GCF_000517525.1 Limulus polyphemus
TTAACAAGTAGACACTACTAACAAGTAGATACTATTAACTAGTAGCTACTATTATATACTAGACACTATTAACTGGCAACAGTATATTAACTAGTAGACACTATTAACTAATATACATTATTAACAAGTAGACACTACTAACAAGTAGATACTATTAACTAGTAGCTACTATTATATACTAGACACTATTAACTGGTAGGTATATTAACTAGTAGCCTCTATTAACTACCAAACACTATCAACTAGTAGGCACTATTATCTGATAGGCTCTGTTAACAAGTAGGCACTTATCAAATATCTGGTCATCTGTTATACTTATCAACTCAACTATCTGGTTATTTTTTATACTTATCAAATATCTAGTCTCTAGTTATCTTACATCTTGTCTTCTGCTATGCTTATAAAATATATATTCCACTGTTCTACTTATCAAATATCTTGTCATATGTTATAGATATCAAATATGTATTCTACAGTTATACTTATCAAATATCTGGTCATTCGTTATACTTTTCATATATCTGGTTATCTGTTACACTTATAAAATATCTTGTTATTTGTTACTTATCAAATAACTGGTCAAATGTTATAGATATCAAATCTCGTCATCTGGTATACTCGATAAATATTTGGTCTCTGTCGTAGTTATCAAATATATGGTCATCTGTTATATTTAAAAGTATCTGGTCATCTGTTATGCTTATCAAATGTATGGTCTTCTGTTATATTTATCAAATATCTGGTCATGCGTTATACTTATCAAATAACTAGTTATCTGTCATACGTATCAATTATCTGTTCCTCTGTTACACTTATCAAATATCTGGTTATCTGTTACACTTATCAAATAACTAGTTATCTGTCATACTTATCAAATATCTGGTCCCCTATTTTATATATGAAATATCTTGTCATATGTTATGCTTACCAAACTTCTGGTCATCTGTTATATTCATCAAATATCTTGTCATCTGTTATACGTATAAAATGTTTGGTCATCTATTACACTTATCAAAAATCTTGTCGTCTCTTATACTCATCAAATATCTGGTTCTCTGTTCTAGTTATAATATATCTAGTCATCTGTTACACTTATCAAATATCTGGTTATCTTTTATACTTATCAAATATGTTGTCCCCTGTTATTCTTATCAAATATCTGGTTCTCTGTTCCAGTTATCAAATATCTGGTTATATTTTATACTCATCAAATATCTAGTCAGCTGTTATACTTATCAAATATCTGGTCATCTATTATACTTATCAAACTTCTTGTCATCTCTTATACTCATCAAATATCTTCTCCTCAGTTCTAGTTATGAAATATCTGGTCATCTGTTTTAGTAAGGAAATATCTGGTCACCACTTACAGTTATCAAGTATCTGGTTATCTGTGACACTTATCAAATATCTGGTCATCTGTTATATTCATCAAATATCTTGTCATCTGTTATACGTATAAAATGTCTGGTCATCTATTACACTTACCAAATATCTTGTCATCTGTTATACTTATCAATAATCTGGTTATCTGTTATACTTATTATATATCTATTTCCCTTTTAAACTTATCAAATATTTGTTCCCTTATTATACATATCAAACATCTTGTCATCTGTTATAATCATCAAATATCTGGCCTTCTGTTCTAGTTATCTAATATCTGGTCATTTATTACACTTATCAAATATCTGGTTATCTGTTATACTTATCATATATCTGGTTATCGGTTATAGTTATTAAAAATTTGGTCATATGTTACACTTATCAAATAACTTGTCATCTGTTATAGATGTTAAATATGTGGTCATTTGTTATATTTGTCAAATATTTGGTCCTCTGTTGTAATTATCAATGGAATATAGTCTTCTGTTATATTTATCAAACTTCTTGTCATCTGTTACACTTATCAAATATCTGGTCATCTGTTCTAGTTATCAAATATCTAGTCTCCTGTTATATATATGAAATATTTAGTTATCTGTCATACTCAACGAATATCTGGTCTTCTGTTCTAGTTATCAAATATCTAGTCATCTGTTACATTTATCAAATATCTGGTTCTCAATTTTACTCATCAAATATCTTGTCCTCAGTTCTAGTTATGAAATATCTGGTCATCTGTTTGGGTAATGAAATATCTGATCACCACTTACAGTTATCAAGTATCTAGTTATCTGTGATACTTATCAAATATATTGCCAACTGTTTTACTCATCAAATATCTTGTCATCTGTTATACTTATCAAATATCTGGTTATCTGTTATACTTATTATATATCTATTTCCCTGTTATACTTATCAAATATCTGTTTCCTTTTTATACATATCAACCATCTTGTCATCTGTTATAATCATCAAATATCTTCTTTCTGTTTTAGTTATCTAATATCTGGTCATCTATTACACTTATCAAATATCTGGATATCTGTTATACTTATAAAATATCTTGTTATTTGTTACACTTATCAAATAACTGGTCATCTGTTATAGATATCAAATATCACGTCATCTGTTATTCTCGTTAAATATTTGGTCTCTGTTGTAGTTATCAAATATATGGTCATCTGTTACACTTATGAAATGTATGGTCATCTATTATTTTTATCAAATATCTTGTCATCTGTTATACTTATAAAATGTCTGGTCATTTATTACACTTATCAAACATCTTGTCATCTGTTATACTCATCAAATATCTGGTCCTCGGTTCTAGTTATAAAATATCTAGTCATCTGTTACACTTATCAAATATCTGTTCCCCTTTTATACTTATCAAACACCTTGTCATCTGTTATACTCATCAAATATCTGGTCATCTGTCACACTTATCAAATACCTGGTTATCGGTTATACTTATCATATATCTGGTTATCGGTTATAGTTATTAAAAATTTGGACGTCTGTTACACTTATCAAATAACTGGGCATCTGTTAAATATATATCAAGTATATGGTCCTCTGTTCTAATTATCAAATATCTGGTCATGTCTTACACGTATAAAATATTTTGTTATCTGTTACACCTAACAAATATCTGGTCTTCTGTTACACTTATCAAATATCTGGTTATCTGTTATACTTACCAAATATCTGGTCATCTGTTACACCTATTAAATATCTGGTCATCTCTTACACTTATCAAATATATTTTCATCTGTTATACTTATCAAATATCTGGCCATCTGTTACACTTATCAAATGGTTATCTGTTATACATATCAAATATCTGGTCATCTGTTACACTTATCAAGTAGCTTATTATATGTTACACTTATTAAATATTTGGTTATCTGTTATACTTATCAAATATATTGTACCCTGTTATTATTATCAAATATCTGGTCTTCTGTTATACTTTTTAAATATTTGGTCATCTGTTGTACGTTTCAAATATCTGGTTATCAGTTATATTTATAAAATATCTGGTCATTTGTTATACTGATCAAACATCTTGTCATCTGTTATAATTATCAAATATCTGGTCCCCTGTTATACTTTAATATTAACTGGTCGTCTGTTCTAATTACCAAATATCTGGTCATCTCTTACACTTATCAAATATCTTGTCATCTGATATACTCATCAAATATCTTGTCCTCTGTTCTAATTATAAAATATCTGGTCATCTGTTTTAGTAATGAAATATCTGGTCATCTCTTACAGTTATCAAGTATCTGGTTATCTGTGATACTTATCAAATATCTGATCATATGTTATCCTTATCAAATATCTGATCATATGTTATCCTTATCAAATATCTGATCATATGTTATCCTTATCAAATATCTCATCATATGTTATCCTTATCAAATATATTGCTATCTGTTAAATTCATCAAATATCTAAAACTCTGTTCTAGGTATCAAATATCTTGTCATCTGTTATGCTTATAGAAAATGTAGTCCACTGTTATACTTATCAAATATCTGGTCATCTGTTCTAGTTATCAAATATCTGGTCATGTGTTACACGTATAAAATATGTTGTTATCTGTTACACCTAACAAATATCTGGTCATCTGTTACACTTATCAAGTAGCTTATTATATGTTACACTTATTAAATATTTGGTTATCTGTTATACTTATCAAATATCTAGTCCCTTGTCACACTTGTCAAATATCTGGTCATCTGTTATACTTACCAAATGTCTGGATATTTGTTGTACTTATCAAATATCTGGTCCTCTGCTACACTAATCAAATATTTGCTTATGTGTTATACTTACCAAATGTCTGGTCATCCATTATACTTATCAAATGTCTGGTGATCTGATATACTTATCAAATATGTTGTCAACTGTTATACTTATCAAATATC
>NW_013675894.1:5260-8712 GCF_000517525.1 Limulus polyphemus
ATACTTATCAAATGTCTGGTGATCTGATATACTTATCAAATATGTTGTCAACTGTTATACTTATCAAATATCTGGTTATTTGTAACACTTATCAAATATCTATTCATCTCTTACACTTATCAAATATCTGGTCATCTCTTACACTTATCAAATATCTGGTTATCTGTTACACTTATCAAATATCTAGTCATCTATTACACTTATCAAATATCTAGTTATCTGTGATACTTATCAAATATATGGTCCTCTGTTCTAATTATCAAATATCTGGTTATGTGTTACACGTATAAAATATATGGTCATCTGTTATACTTATCAAATATCTGGTCATCCATTACACTTATCAAATATCTTGTCAAATGTTATACTTATCACATATCTGGTTATCTGTTATACTTTTCAAATATCTGGGTCATCTGTTACACTTATAAAATATCTGGTTATCTGTTATTCTTATCAAATATCTAGTCCCCTGTTATACTTATGAAATATTTAGTTATCTGTGATAATCAACGAATATCTGGACCTCTGTTCTAGTTATCAATTATCTATTCATCTGTTACACTTATCAAATATCTAGTCTCAGTTATATTTATCAAACTTCTTGTCATAGGTTATACTTATCAAATATCTGGTTCTCTGTTCTAGTTATCAAACATCTTGTCATCTGTTATGCTTATAAAATATGTAGTCCACTGTTATACTTTTCAAATATCTGGTCTTCGTTTCTAGTTATCAAATATCTGGTGATCTTTTATACTTATTAAGTTTATTGTCATCTGTTATACTTATCAAATATCTGTTATTCCATTACACTTATCAAATATCTAGTCATCTGTTATACTTATCAAATATCTAGTCTTCTGTTATTCTTATCAAATATCTGGTCATCTATTATACTTATCAAAATTCTTGTCATCTGTTATACTTATCAAATGTCTGGTCATCTGTTACACTTATCAAGTAGCTTGTTATCCATTACACTTATCAAATATCTAGTTATCTGTTATATTAACAAATATATTGTCATCTGTCATACTTCTCAAATATCTGGTCATCCATTACACTTATCAAATATCTTGTCAAGTGTTATACTTATCAAATATCTAGTCAACTGTTATACTTATCAAATATCTGGTTATCTGTTAAACTTATCATCTCTTATACTTATCAAACTCTTATCATCTCTTATACTTATCAAACTTCTTATCATCTCTTATACTTATCAAATATCTGGTTCTCTGTTCTAGTTATCAAACATCTTGTCATCTGTTATGCTTATAAAATATGAAGTCCACTGTTATACTTATCAAATATCTGGTCCCCTGTTATACTTATGAAATATTTAGTTATCTGTCATACTCAACGAATATCTGGTCTTCTGTTCTAGTTATCAAATATCTACTCATCTGTTACACTTATCAAATATCTGGTTATATTTTATACTTATCCAATATCTAGTCCCCTGTTATACTTAAGAAATATCTGGTCATCTGTTACATTTATCAAATATCTGGATATCAGTTATACTTATCAAATATCTGGTTATCTGTAATACTTTACAAATATCTGGGTCATCTGTTACACTTATCAAATATCTCGTTATCTGTTATTCTTATCAAATATCTAGTCCCCTGTTATACTTATGAAATATTTAGTTATCTGTGATACTCAACGAATATCTGGTCTTCTGTTCTAGTTATCAATTATCTACTCATCTGTTACACTTATCAAATATCTGGTTATCTTTTATACTTATCCAATATCTAGTCCCCTGTTATACTTAAGAAATATCTGGTCATCTGTTACATTTATCAAATATCTGGATATCAGTTATACTTATCAAATATCTAGTCATCTGTTACACTTATCAAATATCTGGTTATCTTTTATACTTATCAAATACCTAGTCATTTGTTATACTTATGAAATATCTGGTCATCTGTTACACTTATCAAATATCTGGATATCTGTTATACTTATGAAATACATGGTTATCTGTTATACTTTTCAAATATCTGGTCCCCTGTTATACTTTTGAAATATTTAGTTATCTGTCATACTCAACGAATATCTGGACCTGTGTTCTAGTTATCAAATATCTAGTCATCTGTTATACTTATCAAATATCTTGTGATCTTTTATACTTATTAAGTTTATTGTCATCTGTTATACTTATCAAATATCTGGTATTTCATTACACTTATAAAATATCTGGTCATCTGTTATACTTACCAAATGTCTGATTATCTGTTGTACTTATCAAATTTCTTGTTATCTGTTTTACTTATCAAATATGTTGTCATCCGTTATACTTATCAAATGTCTGGTCATCTGTTACACTTATCAAGTAGCTTGTTATATGTTACATTTATCAAATATTTAGTTATCGGTTATACTTATCAAATATATTGTCATCTGTCATACTTTTCAAATATCTGGTCTTTCATTACATTTATCAAATATCTTGTCAACTGTTATACTTATCAACTATCTGGTCATCCATTACACTTATCAAATATCTAGTCAACTGTTATACTTATCAAATATCTAGTCAACTGTTATACTTATCAAATATCTGGTTATCTGTTAAACATATCATCTCTTATACTTACCAAACTTCTTGTCATTTGTTATATATATCAAATATCTGGGTCTCTGTTCTAGTTATCAAACATCTTGTCATCTGTTATGCTTATAAAATATGTAGTCCACTGTTATACTTATCAAATATCTGGTCTTCTTTTCTAGTTATCTAATATCTGGTCATATGTTACACTTATCAAATATCTGGTCCCCTGTTATACTTATTAAATATATAGTTATCTGTCATACTCAACGAATATCTGGTCCTCCATTCTAGTTATCAATTATCTATTCATCTGTTACACTTATCAAATATCTGGTTATCTTTTATACTTATCAAATATCTTTTCAATTGTTATACTTATCAAATATCTTTTCAATTGTTATACTTATCAAATATCTTGTCAATTGTTATACTTATTATATATCTATTTCCCTGTTATACTTATCAAATATCTGTTATTCCATTACACTTATCAAATATCTAGTCATTTTTTATACTTATCAAACATCTAGTCCTCTGTTATACTTATCAAACATCTGGTCATCTATTATACTTATCAAATTTCTTGTCATCTGTTATACTTATCAAATGTCTGGTCATCTTTTATACTTATCAAATATCTAGTCCCCTGTTATACTTATGAAATATCTAGTCATCTGTTACACTTATCAAATATCTCGATATCTGTTATACTTATGAAATATATGGTTATCTGTTATACTTTTCAAATATCTGGGTCATCTGTTACACTTATCAAATATCTAGTCCCCTGTTATACTTTTGAAATATTTAGTCATCTGTTACACTTATCAAATATCTCGATCCCCTGTTATACTTTTGAAATATTTAGTCATCTGTTACA
>NW_013675894.1:9673-13897 GCF_000517525.1 Limulus polyphemus
ATCTGGTCCTCTGTTCTAGTTAACAAATACCTTGTTATCTGTTATACTTATCAAATATCTGATTATCTGTTATAGTTATTAAAAATTTGGTCCACTTTTACACTTATCAAATAAATGGTCATCTGTTATAGATATTAAATATCTTGTCATTTGTTTTATTTGTTAAATAATTCGTCCTCTGTTGTAGTTATCAAATGTATAGTCTTCTGTTATATTTATCAAACCTCTTGTCATCTTTTATACTTATCAAATATCTGGACCTCTGTTCTAGTTATCAAATATCTGGACATGTGTTACACGTATAAAATATTTTGTTATCTGTTACACCTAACAAATATCTGGTTATCTGTTATATTTACCAAATATCTGGTTATCTGTTGTACTAATCAAATTTCTGGTTATCTGTTATACTTATCAAATATGTTGTCATCCGTTATACTTATCAAATGTCTGGTCATCTGTTACACTTATCAAGTAGCTTGTTATCTGTTACACTTATCAAATATCTGGTTATCTGTTGTACTTACCAAATATCTGGTCATCCATTACACTTATCAAATATCTAGTCAACTGTTATACTTATCAAATATCTTGTCAACTGTTATACTTATCAAATATATGTTCCCCTGTTATACTTATTATATATCTATTTCCCTGTTATACTTATCAAATATCTGTTCCTATGTTATACTTATCAAATATCTAGTTATCTGTTGTACTTACCAAATATCTGGTCATCCATTACACTTATCAAATATCTAGTCAACTGTTATACTTATCAAATATCTTGTCAACTGTTATCATTATCAAATATATGTTCCCCTGTTATACTTATTATATATCTATTTCCCTGTTATACTTATCAAATATATGTTCCCATGTTATACTAATCAAATATCTGTTCCCCTGTTATACTTATTATATATCTATTTCCCTGTTATACTTATCAAATATCTGTTTCCATGTTATACTTATCAAATATCTGGTCTTCTGTTAAACTTTTCAAATATCTCGTCATCTGGTATACTTATCAAATATATGGTCATCTCTTATACTTATCAAACTTCTTGTCATCTGTTATATTTATCAAATATCTGGTTCACTGTTCTAGTTATCAAACATCTTGTCATCTGTTATGCTTATAAAATATGTAGTCCACTGTTATACTTTTCAAATCCCTGATCTTCTTTTCTAGTTATCTAATATCTCGTCCCCTGTTATACTTATGGAATATTTAGTTATCTGTCATACTCAACGTATATCTGGTCCTCTGTTTTAGTTTTCAGTTATCTAGTCATCTGTTACACTTACCAAATATCTGGTTATCTTTTATACTTAATAAGTATATTGTCATCTGTTATACTTATCAAATGTCTGGATATCTGTTATATTTATCAAACACCTTGTCATCTGTTATACTCATCAAATGTCTGGATATCTGTTATATTTATCAAACACCTTGTCATCTGTTATACTCATCAAATGTCTGGATATCTGTTATATTTATCAAACACCTTGTCATCTGGACTAGTTACCTAATTTCTGGTCATCTGTTACTCTTATCAAATATCTGGATATCTGTTATACTTAACAAATATCTGGTTATGTGTTATACTCTTCAAATATCTGGGTCATCTGTTACATTTATCAAATATCTGGTCATCTGTTATACTTATCATATATCTGGTTATCGGTTATAGTTATTAAAAATTTGGTTGTCTTTTACACTTATCAAATAACTGGTCATCTGTTATATATATGAAATATCTGGTCATTCTTTTATTTGTTAAATATTTCGTTCTTTGTTGTAGTTACCAAATATATAGTCTTCTGTTATATTTATCAAACTTCTTGTCATCTTTTATACTATCAAATATCTGGTCAAGTGTTACACGTATATCATTTGTAGGTCATGAACATTGTTTGTAAAATATGTATTTTATCTATACGGTCGGTTTTCACGCATTCATTACATCACTTGTTGGTGATGAACATTGTTTGTGAAATATGAGTTTTGTCGATACTGTCGGTTTCACGCATTTATTACATCTTTTTAGGTGATAAATGTTGTTTGTGAAATGTGTTTTGTGGATACTGTCGGGTATCACTCACTTATTACATCATTTGCAGGTTATGAAAATTGTTTGTGAAATGTGTTTTGTCGATACTGTCGGTTTCACGCATTTATTACATCATTTGCAGGTGATAAACATTGTTTGTGAAATGTGTTTTGTAGATACTGTCGGTTATCAGTCACTTATTACATCATTTGCAGGTTATGAACATTGTTTGTAAAATGTGTTTTGTGGATACTGTCGGGTATCACTCACTTATTACATCATTTGCAGGTTATGAACATTATTTTTGAAATGTGTTTTGTCGATACTGTCGGTTTCACGCATTTATTACATCTATTGTAGGTGATAAACATTGTTTGTGAAATGTGTTTTATTGATACTGTCGGGTATCACTCACCTATTACATCATTTGCAGGTTATGAACATTGTTTGGTATAATGTGTTTTATCGATACTGTCGGTTTCACGCATTTATTACATCATTTGCAGGTGATAAACATTGTTTGTGAAATGTGTTTTGTCGATACTGTCGGTTATCAGCTACTTATTACATCATTTGCATGTTATGAACATTAAATTGTTTGTGAAATGTATTTTGTCAACATTGTCGTTTTCATACATTTATTACATCATTTCCAGGTGATGAACATTGTTTGGGAAATCTGTGGTTTCTGGATACTGTCGGTTTTCAAGCATTTATTACATCGTTTGTATGTGATGTGCATGATGTTGTGTGTGAAATGTGTGATTTGTAGATACTGTCGTTTTCACGCACTTATTACATCATTTGCAGGTTACGAACATTGTTTGTGAAATGTGTTTTGTGGATACTGTCGGGTATCACTCACTTATTACATCATTTGCAGGTTATGAACATTGTTTGGGAAATGTGTTTTATCGATACTGTCGGTTTCACGCATTTATTAGAACATTTGTACGTGATGAACATTAAATTGTTTGTGAAATGTATTTTGTCAACATTGTCGTTTTCATTCATTTATTACATCATTTGCAGGTTATGAACATTGTTTGGGAAATGTGTTTTATCGATACTGTCGGTTTCACGCATTTATTACATCATTTGCAGGTGATAAACATTGTTTGTGAAATGTGTTTTGTCGATACTGTCGGTTATCAGCTACTTATTACATCATTTGTAGGTGACGAACATTAAATTGTTTGTGAAATGTATTTTGTCAACATTGTCGAATTCACGCATTTATTACATCATTTGTCGGCGATGAACATTGTTTGGGAAATCTGTGGTTTCTGGATACTGTCTATTTTCAAGCATTTATTACATCGTTTGTATGTGATGTGCATGATGTTTTGTGTGAAATGTGTGTTTTGTCGATACTATTGGTTTCACGCATTTCTTTCATAATTTGATGGTGATGAACATTGTTTGGGAAATATTAGTTTTATCGATACGGTCGGTTTCACACATTTATTACAAAAATTGTAGGTGATGAACAATGTTTGTGAAATGTGTTTCGTGGTTACTGTCGGTTTTCACTCATTTATTATATCATTCGTAGGTGATAAACAATGTTTGTGAAATGTGTTTTGAAGATACTGTCGGTTATCAGTCACTTATTACATCATTTGTAGGTGATAAACATTGTTTGTGAAATGTGTTTTGTCGATACTGTCGGAATCACTCACTTAGTATATCATTTGTATGAAAAGAACATTAAGTTGTTCGTGAAATGTGTTTTTTTGTCGTATACTGTCGGTTTTCACTCATTTATTATATCATTTGTAGGTGATAAACAATGTTTGTGAAATGTGTTTTGTAGATACTGTCGGTTATCAGTCACTTATTACATCATTTGCAGGTTATGAACATTGTTTGTGAAATGTGTTTTGTCGATACTGTCTGTTTGCGCATTTATTACATCATTTGTAGGTGATAAACCTCGTTTGTGAAATGTGTTTTGTGGATAGTGTTGGTTTGACGCATTTATTACATCATTTGTCGGTGATGAACATTGTTTGGAAAAATGTGTGTTTTGTGGATACTGTCGGTTTCACGCATTTATTACATCATTTACAGGTGATAAACATTGTTTGTGAAATGTGTTTTGTGGATACTGTCGGTTATCAGTCACTTATTACATCATTTGCAGGTTATGAACATTGTTTGT
>NW_013675894.1:14312-16438 GCF_000517525.1 Limulus polyphemus
GTCGAATTCACGCATTTATTACATCATTTGCAGGTGATGAACATTAAGTTTTTTGTGAAATCTGTGTTTTGTCGATACTGTTGGTTTCACGCATTTATTACATCATTTGCAGGTGATGAACATTAAGTTTTTTGTGAAATCTGTGTTTTGTCGATACTGTTGGTTTCACGCATTTATTACATCATTTGCAGGTGATGAACATTAAGTTTTTTGTGAAATCTGTGTTTTGTCGATACTGTTGGTTTCACGCATTTATTACATCATTTGCAGGTGATGAACATTGTTTGTGAAATGTGTATTCTTTCTATAATTTCGGTTTCACGCATTTATAACATCATTTGCAGGTGATGAACATTGTTTGTGAAATGTATGTTTTGTCGATACTGTCGGGTTCATGCATTTATTACATCGTTTGTCGGTGATGAACATTGTTTGGAAAATCTGGGGTTTGTGGATACTGTCGGTTTTCAAGCATTTATTACATCGTTTGTAGTTGATGAACTTTCTTTGGGAAATGTGTGTTTTTTCGATACGGTCGGTTTTCACGCATTTATTACATGAATTGTATGTGATGAACATTAAGTTGTTCGTGAAATATGTGATTTCTCGATAGTGTCAGTTTCATGCATTTATTACATCATTTGTAGATGACGAACATTGTTTGTGAAATGTGTGTTTTGTCCATTTTCTCGATTTCACGCATGTATTACAGGATTTGTAGGTGATAAACATTGTTTGTTAAATGTGTTTTGTGGATAACGTCGGTTTTCTCGCATTTATTAAATCGTTTGTAGTTGATGATCATTAGGTTGTTTGTGAAACGTGTGTTTTGTCGATACTGTTGGTTTCATGCATTTATTACATCATTGTAGGTGACGAACATTGTTTGTGAAATGTGTGTTGTCGATACTGTCGGTTTCATGCATTTATTACATGAATTGTCGGTGATGAACATTAAGTTTTTCGTGAAATGTGTGATTTGTCGATACGGTCGGTTTCACACACTTATTACATCATTTGTAGATGATGAACATTGTTTGTGAAATGAGTGTGTTGTGTCGATACTGTCGGTTTCACGCATTTATTACATCATTTGTAGGTGACGAACATTGTTTGTGAAATGTGTGTTGTCGATACTGTCGGTTTTCAACATTTATTACATCATTTGCAGGTGATGAACATTGTTTGTGAAATGTGTTTTGGGATAATGTCCATTTTTTCTAATTTATTACATCATTTGTAGTTGATGAGTATTAAATTGTTAGCGAAATGTAATTTTTGTCGAAACTATCGGTTTAACGCCTATATTATGTCATGTGTAGATGATGAACATTAAGTTGTTTGTTAAATGTGTGTTTTGTCGATATTTTTGGTTTTATGCATTTATTACATCATTTGTAGGTGATTAACATTGTTTTTAAAATGTGTATTTTTGTCGACACTGTCGGTTTTCACGCATTTATTACAACGTTTTTAGGTGATGAACATTGTTTGTGAAATGTGTGTTTTGTCGATACTGTCTGTTTTCACGCTATTGTTACATCAATTTTAGGTGATGAACATTAAGTTGTTTGTTAAATGTGTGTTTTGTCGATATTTTTGGTTTCATGCATTTATTATATCATTTGTAAGAAATGAACATTTAGTTGTTCGTGAAATGTGTGTTTTGTCGATACTGTTGGTTTGACGCATTTATTACATCATTTGTAGGTGATGAACATTGTTTGTGAAATGTATGTTTTGTCGATACAGTCTGTTTTCACGCCGTTGTTACATCAATTTTAGGTGATGAACATTAAGTTGTTTGTTAAATGTGTGTTTGTCGATATTTTTGGTTTTATGCATTTATTACATCATTTGTAGGTGATTAACATTGTTTTTAAAATGTGTATTTTGTCGATACTGTCGGTTTCACTCACCTATTACATCATTTGCAGGTTATGAACATTGTTTGTAAAATGTGTTTTGTCGATACTGTCTGTTTCACACATTTATTACAACGTTTTTAGGTGATGAACATTGTTTGTGAAATGTGTGTTTTGTCGATACTGTCTGTTTTCACGCTATTGTTACATCAATTTTAGGTGATGAACATTAAGTTGTTTGTGAAGATGTGTGTTTTATCG
>NW_013675894.1:16448-20031 GCF_000517525.1 Limulus polyphemus
CATCATTTGTAGGTGACGAACATTGTTTGTGAAATGTGTGTTGTCGATACTGTCGGTTTTCAACATTTATTACATCATTTGTAGGTGACGAACATTGTTTGTGAAATGTGTGTTGTCGATACTGTCGGTTTTCAACATTTATTACATCATTTGCAGGTGATGAACATTGTTTGTGAAATGTAATTTTTGTCGAAACTATCGGTTTAACGCCTATATTACGTCATTTTTAGATGATGAACATTAAGTTGTTTGTTAAATGTGTGTTTTGTCGATATTTTTGGTTTTATGCATTTATTAGATCATTTGTAGGTGATTAACATTGTTTTTAAAATGTGTATTTTGTCGATACTGTCGGTTTCACGCATTTATTACAACGTTTTTAGGTGATGAACATTGTTTGTGAAATGTGTGTTTTGTCGATACTGTCTGTTTTCACGCTATTGTTACATCAATTTTAGGTGATGAACATTAAGTTGTTTGTGAAGATGTGTGTTTTATCGGGTTTATTACATTTGTGTTCAGTAGTTAATTTAAGATTAATGTGTATGTTTGGGTCGACAGTACGTGTAGTTTTCAGTGTTTAAGATGTGTTTATTTTCTTCCTATTTTCCAGACTATTGAGATATTCAGTTATTTCGGTGGCTACCTGGGCATGTGGGTGGGCATGTGGATTGGCTACTCTGTACTAAGCGTGATGGGTTTCATATTGAGTTTACCATCAATTGTGGTCGACAAATATACGAAAAGGCGTGGGAAGGTGGAAAATATGGGAGAACTGTTTCAAGAAAAACCGGCCACATATGATACTTCAATTTCTGTTATATCTGTGGAATAGTATGTGTAGTTTGATATAATCGTTTTGAACATAATACAAAGGTTGAGTTTAATGCTAACTAGAGATACTTTATTATGTGTTGTTAGAAAATACAGTGAAGTCAGTTATTCGGATGAAAGACAAACAGTCAAGATGAAAACGTAACTCGCTGATTACTTTTACTAAACATACAGCATGCTTAGAGAACGTAAACTGTTCATACATGGCTTATTGTTTATACTTAAACATAGATGGATTGTTAAATAAACTTAATTTAATAGTTAGAAACACAGTTGTTATTTACAAAAAATACGCTTAAGTCTATCTATTTTTACAAACGTAAATATAAACACGACCTATATCTCCGGAATATAACTTTATTAGCTCAATATTCTGCTATTACAACTTCGTCAGGAGATATCAATAAATATAAATACGACCTATATCTCCGGAATATAACTTTATTAGCTCAATATTCCGCTATTACAGCTTCGTCAAGAGATATCCATATCCTTCAAGTTCCCTAATCCAGTTCAATCTAAATTCGAACACGTCGTGATTATATTTACGTTTATAGAAATGTTTCATAATAAACTCCACTTTTCGTTAAACAAATGTCAATTGTTATAGGATACTTTTAACCAATCGCACCATATGTTATTCTTTCTTTATTAGAACCGTAACACATATTATTTACTGTTTATAATATCAAAATCAACCTGTATCTTCCTTGTACTTAAATTGTGCAGACGTTTTAAATATTATTTAAATAATACAACGTTTTTTTTCTCGATATTTGTAACTGCATCTCTACATCAGGCTACCTGATTAATAACATCAAACTTACATCATAACGAATGTGGCACCTTGAACAAAGAATTGTCTTTAAACTTTAATAATTACGTGTTGCATGTCGTCACTGGATGAAAATGTTTGAACTCATGTGTGTAATGTTTGCCCATATATTAATTTGTGTAAAGGTATTTAAAGAAATAATTTTAATTAAGATATTAATTTCTATTTTTTTTAAAACAACATTTCCTGTTATATAATTATTTTGTTGTGTTTCAAACTAGTACACCGCTGGAGATTTAAATAAACACTTTAATGGTGACCAATAAACAGTGGAAATAATATATAAAGTGTGATATGGATAAACATTGGAAATAATATATACAGTGTGATATGAATAAACATTGGTAATAATATATAAAGTGTGATATGATAAACATTGGAAATAATATATAAAGTGTGATATGAATAAACATTGGAAATAATATATAAAGTGTGATATGAATAAACATTGGAAATAATATATAAAGTGCGATATGAATAAACATTGGAAATAATATATAAAGTGTGATATGAATAAACATTGGAAATAATATATAAAATATCACACAATATATATATATATATTCTAATGTTTATTTATATCACCCTCTATGTATTATTTCGAACGTTTATTGATATCACACTCTATGTATTATTTCTAATGTTTATTGATATCACACAATATATATATATTTTCCAATGTTTTTTGATATCACACTATATATATATATTATTCCTATTTTTTGATATCACACTCTATATTTTATTTCCACTGTTTATTTATATCACACTTTATATATTATTTCCAGTGTTTATTTATATCACACTCTATATGTTATTTCCAATGTTTATTCATATCACACTTTATATATTATTTCCAGTGTTTATTCATATCACACATGATATTCACCATCAAGTGCGTTCAAACTTGAAAACGTCTGCTGATTCGAAGAAGTTATCTTATGATAAAAGATCTACTGAAGTCAGCTTTGTACCCGGAGACAAGTTGTGGTTGTACAGTACCAGGAAGTCCAACAGGAAGTCTCCTAAGTTGTTATCTCCATGGGAAGGCCCATATGACATAGAGCGCCGTGTCTCAGACGTGACTTGCAGGATAAAATGTGGTCGGCGAGGTAAGCCAAATGTGGTGCATGCCAACAGGCTTTGGCGTTATCATGGTCCAGGACATTTAAGTTGGGACGATGTAAACAACAGAACAAATGACGCTGGTGAAGACGTGTCACCTGAAAAAGCCACTGTCTAAGAAGTAACTCTACCCGGTTTTGAAAAGGGGAAACAGTGAAGCCCTTAATGAAGTTACTACCACTGATGTGACTGTTACCGATGATAGGAAATTGTTAATTGGTTATTGGTTTAATGAAAGTGGCTATTGTTCGGGACAAAAAATGCTACGGAAGGGGCAGTGTTACGACTGCTGAAGTCACGTGACGCTAATAACACGTCATGAGCTTCTAGAAAATCCATGTCCCTTCGTGAAGCCTCGAGTGTTTACTAGATGTGCGGTATTCTTGTATATAAGACCGCCAACAACTGAATTGAATTGCAGACAGAGATAGAGACGATAATTCAGTCAAGCGCGTGAATCGTTCGTTCGTTGTGAATTATAGCGTTTGTTTAAGTTATAGCGTGACTGTGAAAATTAAGTGTATTGCAAAGTTGTATTGAGAAAGAATAAACCAGTTTTATTTAAGAAAGGACTTGTGTCGCTAAAGTTTCATCGGAAAGAAATTTACGGGAAATGAACTAACGACCAGAAACGTAATAGTATTATATCCAATGTTTATTGATATCACACTAAATACATTATTACCACATTTATTGATATCACACTATATATATAGTATTACCAACGTTTATTGCCATCCTTTCAGATAACACTTTCACGAACTCTGCACATTTTCAGGCAACTCTTCG
>NW_013675895.1:0-1723 GCF_000517525.1 Limulus polyphemus
ACAGATAGGAATTTTACGTTTTACTTTACAAGTAACACAGATAGGAATTTTACGTTTTACTTTACAAGTAACACAGATAGGTATTTTACGTTTTACTTTACAAGTAACACAGATAGGAATTTTACCCCATTTAGTCTTTTCTTATCAGTCTACTGAACCCAGCAAAAAAGAGTGTTATTTTATGTTTGATATTATCAATCCATTTCATTTCGGGGGGACGTAAGAACCGTTCCAATACTAAGTTTCCCAGCTATCTGATAAGAAGGTTTTTATTCTCTGCTGATTGGTTGAAAGCAAACAGAATTGAGTTCTGATGAAACCTGTGTGTTATCAATAATTTCGTTTTTAACCACACTGATTGCTGGTGCGTGGCTACTATTCTATTTATAAATATTTTAATAAATCCTTATTCAGTCAGTTGTGTGTTTTAGAAGAAACATAAATATGTCAAACTCGTGCTTCAGTTCCACATGGTGTTTTTCTGTGATATGGATCCCCACCTAGCTAGTTGAGCTGTAACGCCCGCAAGTGTAATGTTATTTTTATGTATTGTTGTAACTCAGTTTTCTTGACTTAAGCGACAAGACTGGAAAAGGAAAAATTACATAATTGATGCCTCACTCGTCGATTTTTGACATTCCCTAAGGTCCAGTAACTCTCGGATATACCGGCTTAGGCGGTTACCATGTAACAGAATTATAACTACGTGGACAATAGTAACTACATAGTCTTGCTGTGTATCCAGATAATAACGTACAAACCATGTCATGCACAGTGCCAAATTAATGATAACACGCCAAGTAATCTTGCCAACAACAGCCTCTGAAAACATGCTTCAACAGTGTAGAGTCCCGAGTAACGTATTCAACAACAGCCTGTAAAAACATGCTTTAACTAAGTAGAACCCCGAGTAACGTTTTCAAGTACAGCCTGTAAAAACATGCTTCAACAATGTAGAACCCCGAGTAACGTTTTCAAGTACAGCCTGTAAAAACATGCTTCAACAATGTAGAACCCCGAGAAACGTTTTCAAGTACAGCCTGTAAAAACATGCCGAAGCATGTTACACAAACTAATTATTTTCTCCCAGATTAACAACTTAAATCACTGAGTATATTAAACAAACCAATCATATCCCATTATTTGTTAACTAAAAACATTGGTTACTTATTTGAAACAATCCTTGTCTCTGTTTTTTTATACTTAAGTTTGTTTAGTCACTTATTAAGGTTAATCTCAACTTATAGAAATTAAAAATCAATACTGCAGAAAAAAAAATCATAAATATCTAAATATCAAACTAGAATCTTTCTTTATTTGTAATATCAAAATTGCTTTAAAGCTTGTCGTCAAATAACATTTTTCCTCGTGAAAAAATTCTGCTAAATCTCGTTTTGAGACAGGGCCCCCTCTGGGCAAGTCTCTTCTAACTGAAGTAGCACAACAGAGTAACAGTTTTGTGGAAATCTAATTCATTCGTGCTGCAAGTGAGACGTAAACCAATAAATCGATATTTAGAATTCAAATTTCCACCTTAGTAACTGGAAAATAAGATAAAGAGACAAGGCTTAAGTTTAAGTGGGAAAAACATCGCTGTGTGGGAGTCACCAATATCATTGATTCAAGTATCGGTTGGTCGTTTGTCGAATATTGTAGTCGTGTAAATAGAAACTAAATACTATAATCTTGTACGACATGGACTTGCACGTGGCATTGAGCGACT
>NW_013675895.1:2723-8856 GCF_000517525.1 Limulus polyphemus
CACAATATTATAAGAGTTGTGACACACACACATTACAAAGAGTTGTGACGCACAATATTACCAAGAGTTGTGACACACATATATTACCAAGAGTTGTGACACACAATGTTACCAAGAGCAGTGACAGAATATTACAAAGAGTTGTAACACACAATATTACTAAAAGTTGTGACACACACAATATTACCAAGAGCTGTGACACACAATATTTCCAAAAGTTATAACACAATATTACCAAAACAAAATTACAGCCAAAATAATTTAAAAAAACAAGCTCATAGAAAGAGAATATCGAGAAAAAAAATCATTCAAAATTTCAATATTTTTTAAAAGTTTTAACGGTGGCGATTAAATTCGACTATACCGTCAGACAAAGAGTAGCCTGAGAGTTGGCGGTCGGTGTTGTTGTTGTTTATCTGCCTTCCCTCTCGTCTACCAGATAGTCCTTGTGTAGCTATGTACGAAATCTGTCGAAACAAACCAACCCCCCTACATATGATGTTCGGCTATTGAATACATCTGAATGAAAACAGATAAAATAGGGTTCGAGAATGTATGATGGATTTATGAGTTAACACTTTTTAATCCTCCATTTTCAAACACTGAAAACATTTCTCGACTTGAACCATAAATTATAGAGTGCCAAGAGTAAGACACTTCTAAATACACTTCTTTCTAAACATTTAATACATTACACTGCATAAAATAAGTAATTTTTATCCATTTAAACCGTCACCATGTTGTTTCGTTGAACCAGCCAAAAAGAAAAACAAAAAGCGCCACCTATTAGACTTTTGAGAAATTATCGTAAATGTATCGTTCTTCCACTCGTCTGCCCCCCAGTGGCACAGCGGTATGTTTGCGGACTTACAACGCTAGAAACCGGGTTTCGATACCCGTGGTGGGCAGCGCACAGATAGCCCATTGTGTAGCTTTGTGCATAAATTCAAACAAACAAATCCACTCATCTTTCACACGTGTAATTTAATATGCCTGTAGTTCACTCTACTGGCGCTCACTTATCATGCTTTATGTTCATTTTATGAAATTTAGTTTTAGTTGTCTCAAATACTTAGTCCTCCGGTGGGTAACAGACTTACGAAGCTAAAATTCGAAGTTCGATCCCCCGCGGTGTACACAGCGGACAGCCCAAACAACATACTTAAGTGCTTTAATCAAGAGCCCCGGGGAAGAACTGGTATGTTCCCTCCACCTCCACCTTGAATACTGTTTGGAATGATGTCGCGTACACCTATAGGCGTGGTTAATGTTTGTTTAAACGTTTCGTACTGATCTGATGTTTGCTTAAACGTTTCGTACTGTCTGATATATTCCGTATAAATTTTTTGTCGCTCTCATGGGAACCCCCTGGTGGGCATTGGGCTACATGAAAATATCGTCGGCCTCCCCTCCTTTTCGGTGTGCCAGATTTTATCAGTATTAATAATGACCAGAGCATCACCTGGTTACTGAGACTTTAAGTTCAGAATATGGAAAATGAAGTTTATAAAAATCACGTGTAACTTTTATTTTTTAGTATTGAGGTAACTTGAATGCTTATGAAAAGTTAACCAATGAAAGATGCACAGATAAGGCGTGAAAACTTTGAATGAATGCGTGCTTTTCATTTAGTAATTGACATCAATCACATACAACACATACATATACATATATATGTATATCTCAACCAAACTTAGCATGCACCCTTAAGGCCCTCGAGAAGTGACACAGGGGGATTTGGTTTCGGATCGAACCCCCAGAGGTCTCTGCCTATTTGTGTTTGCCGTTCATTCTACGAGTTTTACCAATCTCAACCAAACTTAGCACCCATCCCTATGGCCCTCTGGGAAGTGTTGCGCCTATTTTACCACTGATCTACACCCATTTATCCCCCGTGCTTTCCAATGATCTCTTAGAGCACCCCGAAAAGTGATATGGGGATCGGCGTTCGGATCTGTACTCCCTTGCGCTGAGTTCGTGTACACAAACATAATAACACACACCGATTTCTGTGCGTCATTAACTAAGGCCTGATGGTTAGTCTGCGGGTTGTGGATTCAAATCTCAACACCAAACACGTTCACACTTTCAGCCATAGTGACTTATAATATGAGGGCTAATCCCACTTTTCGTTAATGGATGAGTAACGCAAGAGTTGGCGGAGGGTGGTGTTGGCTAGTTTCCTTCCTCTCGCTTTATAGTTAGGAACGGCTATTACAGCTAGTTTTGGAATAGCTTGGTGTCGAAATTCAACCAAATAAACAAACAGATCTAGCATATAGCTTGAACTGTTTAAGAGCGATGTATTTAAATTTTTATATTATCATAAACCTCCATTTCTACTCGAATACAAGCAGAAGTTAATAATTCTAGCCTGACACTCTAGTGCCTGTTTGTTTGTTCATTTATAGTTAAGCCCACCCGGTTTTTAGCATTATAAGCCTTCACACTTGACTGTTACTCTTCTATGGAGATAAAATACGGTAATCAACCACACAAAGAGAAGAGGTATTCGGGTGTGTTTTTTATTGTTGTTGTTGTTTTTTTTTTCATGCACCTTGGCATCCCAGAGTGATTCGCGGAACAATGAAATATTCTAACAATGAGATAAATCCTTCATTTTGACTTTGACAAATGGCTACAGAAAACAAATAAGACAATTCGAAGTGCACGTGCTGGTTCAGATGCCACCTCGCGAGATAATCAGTTTCACTGATTAGACAGTTCAGTGGGTCTAGTCTGTTGTTCTGATCAGTTGGTTGGTCTTCAGTGCATAGCTACACAATGGGCTATCTGTGCTCCTCCCACCACCAGTATCAAAACCCGATTTTTAGCATCGTAAGCCTGCAGGCGTATCGCTGAGCAACGAGGGGGGGGGGGGTATTATGAAATACTGAATATATTACTTTCTACAGCTATTTGTCCCTGGAGAACAGGATTATTCAGTCGTACGTTACACACACAACGTTTCTCAATGAACATCGTTCAGTTACACACACAACGTTTTCCAATGAGCATCGTTCAGTTACACACACAACGTTCCCCAATGAACATCGTTCAGTTACACACACAACGTTTCTCAATGAACATCGTTCAGTTACACACATGGACTTAACAAGATATGGAACTGGTGGACTTACCGCGACAGATTTGATGGACTTTCGTCTCTCTCTCTATCTTTTTTTTTTGTTCCTCAACACTCAGTTTTACATAAAAATATTTAAAGATGGTTCAAGACAGCTTTCAAAGTGTAAGTCTCTAAAATAAGAATAACAAGCTTTATAGTTTTTATTTAGTCTCTAACATTCTGATTTGCTATTCGTATTTCACTTTATGTATTTTTGTTTGACTTGCTGGTTTTTTTAAATATACGACTAGATGGACAACCTTGTAAGTTTATGCCAAAACCCTGTGAAGTTTTTTCTTTCGTAAATTCACAGCTCAAATATACTGCTGACTCAAGATCTTGTTGATTGAGTTATGGTTTAAATCAATTTAAGGAGTAACACTAACAAATCTTCAAGTTTGAACTCACCTGTAATTAATATAATTAATGTAGTTACTGAACGATGTTCATTGGAAAACGTTGCTTGTGTAACTGAACGATGTTCATTGGAAAACGTTGTGTAAGTCTGATAAGTCGATCACGTCTGTTTCGGTAAATACAATATACCTATATTTCGTTAAGTCCACCGGACCTGTTTCAGTAAGTCCATCAAATTTGTCTCGATAGGTCCACCAGATCTATATTTTTTATGTCCACCAGATCTATTTGAGTAAGTCCACTAGTTTTATGTATTCTTAAGTCCCTCAAATCTGTCTTGACAAGTCCACCAGATCTGTTTCGGTAAGTCCACCAGTTTTATGTATTCTTAAGTCCCTCAAATCTGACTTGACAAGTCCACCAGTTTTATGTATTCTTAAGTCCCTCAAATCTGTCTTGACAAGTCCACCAGTTTTATGTGTTCTTAAGTCCCTCAAATTTGTCTCGATAAGTCCGTCAGATCTGTTTCGGTTGGTACACCAGTTCTGTATCTTGTTAAGTCCATCAAATCTGTTTCGGTAAGTCCACCATATCTATTTCATTAAATCCATCAAATCTGTATCGGTAAGTCGCCCACATTCAAGAATTCGACAGTATGTTTCTTGTTTCAGAAATACTTGTTAAAATGTCCTTAGACTTTAGTAAGGAATGTAATGTACACAAAACTAACTATATTTCCTAGAAATATCACGAAATTCTATTTTCCGAAGATTTCCACAGACATAAAAAATTATAAGCATTATATATATATATTTATTTATTTATTAACATTCATATATATATATATATATAAACAACGTTAATTAAAACATTAACAAGTATACGAACTGATTTACACGTTAATATAACAGTTGTTTTCTTCTTGACTCAGTGCTCTTTAACATTTTGCTTTTGGTATTTTTTTCAGAAATATATTCCTGTGTTATTCATACAGTAACACTAACAATTCCATATTCCTGTGTTATTCATACAATAACACATCCAGATACTTAACACTAACAATTTTTAGTATGTATCACATATTCCTGTGTTATTCATACAGTAACACATACAGATACTTAATACTACCAATTTTTAGCGTGTACCACATATTCCTGTGTTATTCATACAGTAACACATACAGATACGTAACACTACCAATTTTTAGCATGTACCACATATTCATGTGTTATTCATACAGTAACACTAACAATTCTATATTCCTGTGTTATTCATACAGTAACACTAACAATTCTATATTCCTGTGTTATTCATACAGTAACACTAACAGTTATATATTCCTGTGTTATTCATACAGTAACACTAACAATTATATATTCCTGTGTTATTCATACAGTAACACTAACAGTTATATATTCCTGTGTTATTCATACAGTAACACTAACAATTTTATATTCCTGTGTTCTTCATACAGTAACACTAACAATTTTATATTCCTGTGTTATTCATACAGTAACACTAACAATTCTATATTCCTGTGTTATTCATACAGTAACACTAACAATTCTATATTCCTGAGTTATTCATACAGTAACACATTCAGATACCTAACACTAACAATTTTTAGCATGTACCACATATTCATGTGTTATTCATACAGTAACACATACATATACTTAACACTAACAATTTTTAGCATGTACCACATATTCATATGTTATTCATACAGTAACACATACAGATACCTAACACTAACAATTTTTAGCATGTATCACATATTCATGTGTTATTCATACAGTAACACATACAGATACCTAACACTAACAATTTTTAGCATGTATCACATATTCATGTGTTATTCATACAGTTACACATACAGATACTTAACACTACCAATTTTTAGCATGTACCACATATTCCTGTGTTATTCATACAGTAACACTAACAATTCTATATTCCTGTGTTATTCATACAGTAACACGTCCAGATACTTAACACAAACAATTATATATTCCAGTGTTATTCATACAGTAACACATACAGATACTTAACACTGCCAATTTTAGTATGTATCACACATTCCTGTGTTATTCATACAGTAACACATCCAGATACTTAACACTAACAATTTTTAGCATGTACCACATATTCATGAGTTATTCATACAGTAACACTAGCAATTTTTAGCATTACTTTTAATAAATGTTCTTGTTATTATTCACTTCAAAAGCGCTGACAAGCTCCTAGTTAGCCTCCAGTAACCAGAGCAGCCAAACATGTCTGTCGTTGTTGAAATATCGGTCTGTGAAGGCCTTTATGTCTATCAAGAGTACTAAGTAGCTTATCAGTTTTTTGTTTTGTTTTTAAGTTTCTCCAGTGCAGGTGAAACTTAATTAGGGACACAATGAAGCTGAAAACTTCTTCTGCTTCTTCAAAATCTGAAGGGGTCATTTCAAACGTTAAGAGTTTTTGTATGTGACTGCATTACAGAAAAACAAAACAAAAACTTGAAATAAACTATTTATTCTCATAAAATATTTCCGCTGATAAAATAATCTGAATAGTTTATTTGTTTCTTTTGTATTTCGCGCAAAGCTAGACGAGGGCTATCTTCGTTAGCCGTCCCTAATTTAGCAGTGTAAGACTAGA
>NW_013675895.1:9801-16134 GCF_000517525.1 Limulus polyphemus
CCTCTATTTTGTATATATAAGACCGGCAAGAAGTGACGGCATAATTAATTGCAGACAGGCAGAGATAGAGACGGACAATTGAGTCAATTACTGTAAATAAAGTGCGTGAATCATTGTGAATTATGGCGTGTGTTTTAGTTAAAGTGACTGTGGAAATTAAGTGTATTCCAAAGTTGTATTGAGAAAGAATAAACTAGTTTTACTTAAGAAAGGACTTGTATCGCGAAAGTTTCATCCGAAAGAAATTATACGGGAAATTAACAAACGACCAAAGACATAACAATATACTCGATTGGATTTTATTACTGATCGGAATCTCTACCGGCCTACCCTCAAATTGAAATTCGTTTAGGCAGGATTGGAGTAAATTAATCTATCAGACCTCGGGCGTGGTCAAATACATCAATCGAAAGTGTTTGACCTCCTGGACACAAAACTGTAATTATTTCTATAGCTAAAAGTTTGTACTTGAAAAAAAAAACCCAAAAACTCAAAACCATTATATCAGCCACTGTGCCGCGGCTAAAAAATAAAAAAGTTGGTGTTATAAGGTCATTTATTTCAAGTATTAAAATGTATATTATACGTCAATATGCACTACAGAAATTAGATAACGAGTTTTCAAACGTCGATAACGTCATCCGCACTGCAGCCCGCTAAACCTAACTCATATTGAGACATAGTTGGACCAGTCTAAGCCTCGTACTGTAAGCAAAACTCAAGAATTTGTACAAGAAGAAGCCGTAAAGCGAAAAGTCGAGTAAATATAACATATATTCCTGAAGTCTTATACTCGTTTTGAATACTGTGTATTGTGTTACATTTCCAGTTAAACATGTTAATTGGATACCTAAAGCGTTGCATTATAGTGAAGATCATACATCACATGCAACGGAACCTTAGCGTCAATTTTAAATTGTTAGTTTGTTATGAATTTCGAGCAAAGTTACACGAGGGCTATCTGCGCTAGCCGTCCCTAATTTAGCAGTGTAAGACTAAAAGGAAGGTAGCTAGTCATCACCACCTACCGCCAACTTTTGGGCTACTCTTTTACCAACGAATAGTGTGATTGACCGTCACTTTATAACTGAAAGGGCGAGCATGTTTGGTGAGACGGGGATTCGAACCCGCGACCCTCAGATTGCGAGTCCAGCGCTCAAGTTTAAAAATTCTATGATACATCTTCCATCCTCCACAGAGGAGTTTTTTTCTGATCATTCTCTAATTATAGGTGAAAGAAAACTAACCTGGTGTGTGAGTGATCCAATAAGAAACTGGCAGAACTGGAATATTTACATAACTGGATTTGTAAACAAAACAACCACAATCGTCATTACATTTGTAGAAATAGTACCTTATTATGTCATAGTACAACATAAGCATTTCGGTTAATCTCCAGAATGGTTCGCTGCTTTGTTTTTTGTTGTTGTTGTTTTTAAGCACAAAACTACACAGTAGGCTATCTGTGTTGTGGCCATCACGAGTATCGAAACCCGACTTTTTTAGTATCATAAGCCCTCTGACTTACCTTTAAGGCGGTTCGATGGAAATAATAAACCCAGCTTACGTGTGATTATCAATTCAAAGATAATTATACCACAAAATACCACAAAACTTCCTCCCAAATGAGCCGAAACAAATGTCAATATCAACAGATTCGAGAATTTGAAAATTTCTAACAAAAGTAAAAATTGTGTTACGTTTTAGAGGAATGGACATCATAGGTGGATATTGTACCGATGATTCTCCCACCACACTTACCTATTGTACCGATGATTCTCCCACCACACTTACCTGTTGTACCGATGATTCTCCCACCACACTTACCTATTGTATTGATGATTCTCCCACCACATTTACCTATTGTATTGATGATTCTCCTACCACACTTACCTATTGTATCGATTATTCTCCCACCACACTTACCTATTGTATTGATGATTCTCCCACCACACTTACCTATTGTATCGATCATTCTCCCACCACACTTACCTATTGCATTGATGATTCTCCCACCACACTTACCTATTGTACCGATGATTCTCCCACCACACTTACCTATTGTATCGATTATTCTCCCACCACACTTACCTATTGTATTGATGATCCTCCTATGATCTTCCTCTGTTCATCGTAGTTCTACTCAGTTGAATTGCAAATATCATTGTCAGGATTAAAAGAAGATGATTTTCACCTATTGGAAGATAATTGAACTACGCCAGCTTTACTTGGTGTTCTCTGTTTTTGTTAACATGCTGTAAAGCCTCCAACGAGATGATCGTCACAACCTTCAACGTAACCCGAACTTAATGTTCTACATCAGTCTCGGACAAAACAATTAAACATTACCCATTTTCACTTTTCTTAAAACCACAGAATTTGGCATCAACTTTGAGAGGCCTTTGGTTGAAGCTGGCGTGTTTAATAACTCCCCCCTGTATGCCGTCTGCAAACACGTCAGCTTTTGAGCTTCGTCCCTCGGAAGCTGAATCGCATTCGTTACATCACTTCGCGCGCGCTTTCTTGATGGTACGTCTCGCCAGAGAGCAGCTAAGTTGCTCATGCGCAGATGTAGTGAAACTTTTTTGCTAGCAAAATTACAGTTGAACTGCTTGCACCCTACTACTTGACAAAATTTCTTTAAATGCACGTGCATACCGTCGTCTCAAAGAGAGCCCCGTCACCATAGCCGAACGGTTTACGTACAGTGTTTAAGGTGCGTAAATACTTAAATTCGACATAAATTTATTAATCATTTATACTTGTTCGACTGCTTGACTCTTAAACAAATATATAATGTTGTGAAGTTGATCAAAAAAGACTTGTATGTATATATATTGATTATTTAATCGAATTTGGAAAACTTATGTTATCCGCTCTTTTCATAAATACCGTTAATGTTCGTTATATATAATATAAATATCTCTTAGAAGTATATTGTAAATGTTATTAGTGAGATGTCATTGAGACTTGATTTGAATCTCCATGAAAGTTATTTGCTTTCCTTAACTTTAAGGGGCTGGCCTAGTGGTTAGCGTGGCCGGACTGTGAATCCAATGTTTCATTATTCGCGTCCCGTTGTCGTAAAATTGCATTCAGTACCTTAGGGCCGTTGGTGTTGTATAAGAGTGACAGTCACGATCCAACTATTCGGTCAATAAGGATTATTTGTTTGTGGATTGTTTATAATTAAGCACAAAGCTACACAATGGGCTATCTGTGCTCGGCCCACCACGGGTATCGAAACCCGGATTCTCGCGTTGTAAGTCCGCTGACATACCGCTGTGCCACTGGAGGGGGGGGCGGTCAATAAAGAGCAGCTCAAGAATTGGCGATGGACGTTGTTGACTAGTTAACTTTCCTCAGTCTATCAGATTAAAGTTAGGGATGGCAACGCGCGAAATTCGAAAACAGAACAAGCCTTTATTTACTTCGTTGCCCCCACCCCCCACCCCCAGTGGGTTGTGCCACTGGATGGGGACAGTCAATAAAGAGCAGCTCAAGAATTGGCGATGGACGTTGTTGACTAGTTAACTTTCCTCAGTCTATCAGATTAAAGTTAGGGATGGCAACGCGCGAAATTCGAAAACAGAACAAGCCTTCGTTGCCCCCCAGTGGCACAGCGGCATGTCTGCGGACTTACAACGCTAGAAACCGGGTTTCGATACTCGTGGTGGGTAGAGCACAGATAGCCCTTGTGTAGCTTTGTACATAATTAAAAACAAACAAACAATACAAAAACAAACCATATATTTCGTTTCACAGCCGAATTTATCTGTTTAGCAGTAAAGACAACATCTCGGGGTCGCCACCCTCTCCCCGACACAATAGCTAATTATCAAACTGATTATCTAATGTGATTACCGTGTTTAATAATTAATTAGAAATTCAGAACATAACTGTCAATTGCCTGAGATATATCATCATAAAACAGTAATATATCCAAGGTCAGAGTGCTTTTAATTAACGAGGCATGATCTCAACCTGTCGACACATATTTAAATACATAATAAATCATCATAAAACAGTAATATATCCAAGGTCAGAGTGCTTTTAATTAACGAGGCATGATCTCAACCTCGTCGACACATATTTGAATACATAATAAATCATCATAAAACAGTAATATATCCAAGGTCAGAGTGCTTTCAATTAACGAGGCATGATCTCAACCTCGTCGACACACATTTGAATACATAATAAATCAACACGGGAAGTAATGTTCATTTGAAATATGGCGCTCCACCTTACACATGAAGTGAGGGGTCGCGCTCCCTGTGGACCCCCTGGATTATTTCATTGGCTACACTAATAATTCGTTCTTATTATTATTTATCTTCTTTCATTTATTAGATTGTCAACACTTCGCTATTAACTAACCGTTGTAGTGAGTTTCTTGAAATGTTTTACTAACCGTTGTAGTGAGTTTCTTGAAATGTTTTACTAACCGTTGTAGTGAGTTTCTTGAAATGTTTTACTAACCGTTGTAGTGAGTTTCTTGAAATGTTTTGGTAATCGTTGTAGTGAGTTTCTTGAAATGTTTTACTAACCGTTGTAGTGAGTTTCTTGAAATGTTTTACTAACCGTTGTAGTGAGTTTCTTGAAATGTTTTGCTAACCGTTGTAGTAAGTTTCTTGAAATGTTTTACTAACCGTTGTAGTGAGTTTCTTGAAATGTTTTACTAACCGTTGTAGTGAGTTTCTTGAAATGTTTTACTAATCGTTGTAGTGAGTTTCTTGAAATGTTTTACAAACCGTTGTAGTGAGTTTCTTGAAATGTTTTACTAACCGTTGTAGTGAGTTTCTTGAAATGTTTTCTAACCGTTGTAGTGAGTTTCTTGAAATGTTTTACTAACCGTTGTAGTGAGTTTCTTGAAATGTTTTGCTAACCGTTGTAGTGAGTTTCTTGAAATGTTTTGCTAACCGTTGTAGTGAGTTTCTTGAAATGTTTTAGTCCACAAGCAAGATTCTTATTTTAAAAAAATGTGTTCGAACTACAATAAAATTCATTTCTCGTAAAGCAACACACTTCGAGAATATAACAATGAAAAAAAAATGTAGAACGTGAAACTATGGTCAATACAAATGGTCACCAGAGGGAGCTAGTTGCTCAGTTAGGTCACCACTCATGTTAACGACTGCCTGCATCCTTGGATTGATGTGATATTAAGAATCCATGAGCGAAAGCATCCAGTGCCGACGAGATCTTTCGCCCAATACCAGAACTCATCAAGATGGCTGAAGTACAACAGACATTGTAGTGGTCTGGAAATTACGTAAACCATTTGTTTTCGTGAAAACAGTGACGTAACTATCGTGAAGCAGAAACCTCTGACGGGGGCCAAACGAAAACTAGACAATATAGCAAACTTATTCTCCACTTTTTTTTTCCTTCGAAGTTTGATAAAGTTTTGCTGAGGTGCCCAAAAATCGTGGTTACGCCACTGCACAATAAGTTATTTTATTTTCATTTTGACACCAATTATGTATTTATTATTATTATCTATTTTAATTAACTTTACTATAATTCACAAGAACTGGCGAACCAGCAAGTTCCTGGAGAGAGTCCTGCAGCCACGGCACCAATGGAGGAAAATGACATTTGTAATTCTAAAAACCCATGAATGAAAGCAAAATGAGAACATATTATGATATGTAAATAAGACACTATATCTACTATATCCAGTGCCGAGCCCCGGCATGGCCAGGTGGTTAGGACGCTCGACTCGCAATCTGCGGGTTCGCATCCACATCCCACCAAACATTCTCGCCCTTTCAGCCGTGGGTGCGTTATAATGTAACGGTCAATCCCACTATTCGTTGGTAAAAGAGTAGCCCAAGAGTTGGCGGTGGGTGGTGATGACTAGCTGCCTTCCCCTAGTCTTACAATGCTAAATTAGGGACGGCTAGCGCAGATAGCCCTCGTGTAGCTTTGCGCGAAATTCAAAACAAACAATCCATTGCCGTAGAGGCCTTTCGCATAAATACTATGTTCATCACGTCAGCTCGGGTACGACAGGCACAGTAGTACAGACAGTACTATTATATTTATATAGACAACATACAGTACTATTATATTTATATAGACAACAGCCAGTACTATTATACTTATATAGACTAATAGAACTGTATGTAGTCTATATAAATATAATAGTACTGTCTGTTGTCTATATAAATATAATAGTACTGTCTGTTGTCTATATAAATATAATAGTACTGTCTGTTGTCTATATAAATATAATAGTACTGTACTGTTGTCTATATAAATATAATAGTACTGTCTGTTGTCTATATAAATATAATAGTACTGTCTGTTTATTTATATAGACAACAG
>NW_013675895.1:17111-20597 GCF_000517525.1 Limulus polyphemus
GTTCTTGAAGGATACAACTAACATTGTAGTTTTTAAACAATCATGAATGAAGTTTAGTTTTCACACAAATACAAACTTTTCTAGAAAACTTCAGGGAAACTGTCCAGTTCCTGTTCTTATGCTTTTCCAGTGCATACAGACTATCAAACAAAAATTCCTGTTATCAGTACTTATCAGTGATTGTATAATTTCCTGTTTACTGTTACACAGAGAAATATAATGTCGTGTTACTTATGAAAATAACGCAGCTTTGAACACAAACAGTATATTTTTATTTATCCCAAAACGAATACAGCACATCAAACAACAACAACAACAACAAAAAAAAAAAACACCCAGGGGGATGTTCATACAACCTACAGAGAAACCAAGGTTTTGATAATAAACTTTTCTGTTAGCAGCGTTGTCTGGTTACACAAGGCAAATATATTTACTAAAGCTTTCTGGGTGGTTAGTTTATCAATCAGTTCAGAATGTTTCAACTTCATCCAACACAATTTTGAATTAGTTTTTCTGATCCCTTCCTCCCCTCACCTCCAGATGGCTCAGCGATAAGCTTGAGGGCTTATAATGTTGTATAGCTTTGCGCTTCAACAAGCAATATTTTTCTGAACATTAACTTTTTACATCTGTCGTCATCACCCCAATATGGCGAACTACTTTCCTTTGGTTGGGTTCTTTATATAATATGATAACTACTATGGTGAAAAGGAACTACTTTCCTTTGGTTGGGTTCTTTATATAATATGATAACTACTATGGTGAAAAGGAACTACTTTCCTTTGGTTGGGTCTTTATGAAATATAACTACTATGGTGAAAAGGAACTACTTTCCTTTGGTTGGGTTCTTTATGAAATATAACTACTATGGTGAAAAGGAACTACTTTCCTTTGGTTGGGTTCTTTATATAATGTGCACCATAGTAGTTATATTTTATAAAGACCCAACCAAAGGAAAGTAGTTCCTTTTCCCCATAGTAGTTATTTGTGTTCTAATTCCTTCAACTTCTCAACCACTACCTGTTTTAAGTTGAGAAGTGTTTAGTAATTGCAGCAAAATCTGTTAATTATACAAGACAGTTTCTTAGGTCCAACTAATACGGTAGTATCGATTTCAGCGGAGCTCAATGTCAGATATTGATTGAACCGAAATCACGTGTCGAACGTAACAAAGTGTATCCTATTTTTGTGGATCTGGTTCACCACTTCACAAAAACCGTAATAGTTCACAGACTATCGTAAGTGTTCTTTCTCGTTTAATTTAAGGTGATCAACACTCGCTGATTGGAATTTATGTTTCCAAGCGCGCGCTCTTCATCCACAATGACGTCATACTTAGTTCAAAAAAATATGCACGAGAGGAACAAGCACGTGGGGGTTAATAAATTGTATCAGACAACTGTCGTGTTCACAAACTACACAGGAAGAAATTCAGCTCAAGAAATTCTTTTATTATTAACTAATTTCTGTTAAATAGCACAGGAAAAGAAAAAAATATATATCAGAGGCCGGCGTTTCTCCTACCACTATGTTTTTATGAATTAATGAAAAAATATATAGTTTATAAAAATAAATAGTAACAAAAAATATGAGTGGTCATCTATAGCCATGGAATCGTTCGGTGATGACTGTTTGCCGTTTCGAGTACAACAACTGGATCTTAGGATTCAACTAGAGCTATGGAAATAGGAAAACATTAAAGGATAAAACACTAATTTCAGCCGGAGTAGTTATATAAAGAATCCAACCAAAAAAAAGTAGTTCCTTCTCGCCATAGTAGTTATATTTTATAAAGAACCCAACCAAAGGAAAGTAGTTCCTTTTCCCTATGGTAGTTATATAAAGAACCCAACCAAAGGAAAGTAGTTCCTTCTATAGCCCTCGTGTAGCTTTGCGCGAAATTCAAAAACAAACAAACAAACCTTCTTCGTGAAAGGTTTACATGTAACTTGGATTGATCTTGTTCTAATTCCTTCAACTTCTCAACCAGTACCTGTTTTAAGTTGAGAAGACGAAGAAGGAGAAGAAAGATTAACACAAATCAGCTTGAAAAACTATAACGCGGGTTCGAATCCCGTCACCGAACTTGCTCGCCCTTTCAGCCTTGGGGGCGTTATAATGTAACAGGCAATTCCATTTTTGGTTGGTATATGATGTTACGGTCAATCTCACTTTTCGTTGGTAAAGAGCAGCCCAAGGGTTGGCGGTGGGTCAATGTTCATTAGCTTCCTTTTCTCTAGTTTATCACTTCTAATTTCAGTGACGGCTGGTCCAGATAGCCTTCGAGCAGTTTTGCGTGAAATTCAACAAGAATAAATAAACCCCGAAACATCTGATCACAAAACAAGCAGCCATTCAGCAGGATCCTACCGCCCCACAAACTAGGCTAATAGACTGACTGTGACTCTCATTACGCACCTACAGCTTAAAGAATGCGGAGAATATTTTGTGGTACCATATGGATACATTATCAGGATCTAACTTACGTCTAGGAAAAATTGAAACGAAAATATCACCTATAAGAACTGAAACTAAATAAGCAAATTTATTTGGCTAGACAAAAGGAATATATATATATATATAGAGAGAGAGGGGGGGGGGAGCATTATTATTAAAACCAATTGCATTAGGTATTTTTGTTCATTTTATTTAAACGTTTATGCATGTTTTATAGTATTAAGTCACTTTCAGCACGCAACACAAACATTTAACCAATCGCTTTGACTACGTTAGATTAACGAGCGCGAGAAATATACGGTTAAAGTTGTTTTTTAACATGTTGGTCACCTACAACGTATCCCACCAAAACCAAAGTAGCTCTAAACTAACGTTGTTTTTTAACATGTTGGTCACCTACAACGTATCCCACCAAAACCAAAGTAGCTCTAAACTAACGTTGTTTTTTAACATGTTCGTCACCTACAACGTATCCCACCAAAACCAAAGTAGCTCTAAACTAACGTTGTTTTTTAACATGTTCGTCACCTACAACGTATCCTACCAAAACCAAAGTAGCTCTAAACTAACGTTATTTTTTAACATGTTCGTCATCTACAACGTATCCCACCAAAACTTCCTCCTCCTCCCCCGGTAATTCTGATGGCTTATAACGCTATAAATTGGATTTCTGTACCCGTGGTGGGCACAGCACAGACAGCCCAATGTGTAGCTTTGTGCTTAACTACAAACAAACAAAATCCCACCACAGGGCATAACTTCTTTTGACGACAAGTTTTTCTTATGGCCTAACTGGAATAAATGAGTATTAATATTGAATTTGTTACACAGACTACAATTTCAAAAACTGAGCCAGGCATACTATGAAAATATATACCAGGCCTACTGTAAAAAGACAAGTCAGACCTATTGTGAAAAACTAATCCAGGCCTACTGTGAAAAACTAAGCCAGGCCTACTGTAAAAAAGCAATCACGCCTATTGTGAAAAAACTAAGCCAGACCTACTGTAAAAAAAGCAATCACGCCTA
>NW_013675896.1:0-6842 GCF_000517525.1 Limulus polyphemus
CCGACCGCAGATCAATTACTCACTGTCTCCCCACACATTACATTCCCCTCTTTTATATACCAGCGTACCCTATTTCTAGTAAGAACTTGAACATTCGCCAAAGTACATGATAGTTCTAGAAACGTTGCGTCACGGTGGTCATGTGACTCGATGACGCAACAAACTTGTGTCGCTTAAGTTTCGTCGGAACGAAGTTACGGAAAATCAATTAACAAACGGAGACGTAACAATATCATGAAAACATTTGTGGTGGAGAATTAAACTTTACTTCACTTAATAATTCCGAAACAGCAACAGTATGAACCCAGAAACCAGAGTAATAAATGGCGGTAAATCAGAAGATAATCTTGGGAAACTTTCGTGACGATACTATGATGAATTTGGTGTTTTGTGACGAACCAAATGAACTGATAATTTAAAACTCTTTCATTGCTGGATTGCTACTATTGTAAAGGTTTCTGTCTTTAGGCATTTTTTATTAATGCCATAAAAGAAATACAAAGTCTAATCCAATGGCAACAAAAACATTTCTTTATCTCTAAAGTTCTCGGTTAGCTTAAGCAATGTTCACCGATAGGCCTAAATTAACAGTAGACCCTAACACAATTTCGCTTGATATTTGTATCTCTATTTTTTCGTCGAAGTCAACATTTAGAAAACTGAAATAATTGGCTTATAATAGCAAATGAACTAATAAATGTGGTAACTCAATAATATATCATCAATTTTAGACTAACTCGTTTTTATCTCAAATCGTTTCCTAAACTTTTGAGAAGATTCTGATGATTATGCCACACCCATGATGCCTCGTTAACAAATATTACACACATGTCTAAGTTGATGTGTACAGCTTACAACACACCCACATTGAACAGTTATTTTAATATATAGAAAGCAATGGTATATTAAACTTAAATTTCATAATCAATAACAAAATAGTTCTTAATAATTAACAGCATTATTCATAAATATATATATTATAATAATTAAACCATTAATGAAATGTGTGAAAGCACACTAAAAAGTAATTGTCTAGGTCAGCGTTTCTCAAAGTGGGGTCTTCGAGTTAGGTATGAAATTTCATAAAAAATACTTTAAAAAATATGACTTATAGAATAAAAAATATTTTTCGTAAACTACATTTATTTGAATTAAAACATACAATTTCGGAGTAAAGTTTTACGTGTATACGGAATCTTTTTAAAACAAAAATATCAATAGGTTTGGGGTCCGCAAAAAATAAAATAAAAGGGGTCTTCGGATTACTAAAGTTTGAGAACCGCTGATCTAGGGTAATGCATGATGTTAAAGTTGTACTCCTGAAGTTTCTGGGGTCATCTCGCTTTCTGGGTTGCTGAAATTAATCACCCACTTAAATACTACGTAGTCCATCTGGACTGTAAATTGTTGTGCATAGAGTTAGTGATGAAAAAATTTAAGACTCAAACAACGCTTAATAGTTCTTTTGTATTTGTACAATGCCTCCTCTCTGTGGCAGTCATTGAGTTGCTATAGTAGGAGATCATATTATTTTCTATGACATACATGCGATAACACCATTCCCATTGCAAAATCACTGGCATCTGCATTTTTAAGTGAGTGGATCTTTATGAAGTGGTATGCTACAACAGTAGTAGTGGTTAATTCTTTTTTTTTTCAGTTTCTTGAATGCTTGTTCACAATCAGCAGTCTAACGAAATTTATTTGGTTTTCAAGTAATTTGTGCAGAAGATGGGCTATGTCAAAGAATGATTTTACAAAAACGACAATAGTAAAAGCAAAGTTTTAAAAAAATTATTTTACTTCGTGCAAGTTCCGTGAAGTTGTCTAATTCTGAACAGATGCATTCTTGGTTGGGTCTGACTATACTGAAATTTTAAAACGGGGTATGACCGTATGAAGAATGATAACGGAACAAATTTGCTTGGTGTTTAGAGATAGCCCTTTTCCTTCCATTATTACCCCCCCCCCTCCGGCTCAAAATAATTAATGGAGGGCCTGAGCATATTTATTACGTGTGTATTGATTCCATTGTTTTGACGTATATAAACGTATTACATATGTTTTGATAGATAAAGACAAAACAGTAGATACTGCAGCACTGCAATATTCTGATGATAACTGGCAGGTCCGGTGGAAACATGTAGATTGTGTTTTAATAGTGATTTTATAAAAAATAACTACTTAGTCATATTTGTATATGGATTTTAATTAAATTTAGCAAGAAGTTCTTATCAATTAGCTTCTTGTTCATAAATATTTAAATAAAAGCACAAGAAGTCTTAGAACTATGACTATTATTCACTGATTTTATTTTTCAATTTTAGAGTCTGTATGTTTGGACTGGAATTAATCATAAATCCTACATTATGTGCTCTGCCCACCACGGATTTCGAAACCCGATTTCTAGTGTTGTAAGTCCACAGACATGCTGTTGTGCCATTAGGGGGCTCCATTTTTAGAGATAAATGATTTGGATAATCTACCTTTAGGTGTATAATTCCATACAAGATTTATTTAAATTTTCCTGTAATTTTATTTTTCATCAAGATAGTTTTGTGCTAGTTTTCTGTTTGCCAACAAGCTTTCCTAACTTCTGTTCGTCATTTCTTTTCAGCAAAATAGTTAAATTTTTGTTTCTGTTTTCATCGTACTAAGTATATTGGTTCTTCGTAGTCATGCCAAGTGATTTTCGTCTTCTCATCTTCGTCGTTGACTAAATTTATAACCAGCTCGTCAACGAACATTTATGCCAACGTTCTCGTCGATGAAATTAACATTGGTTGAAAAAAAGTTAACAGCCCAAAATGTTTTGATGTAGTTTACTAACCAAATCTTCATTATTAGACAAGTGTGAATCACTGTAACTCAGGTACGTGGTACAGGTGGTAAGCACATGTTGTCTTTTTGTCACGTGAGATGCTGTGCTGCTCGGCATTTAACTTCTGTACAATACTACAACCAAGTACATACTTAATTTCAAGCAATGATGAAAATACACTAAAAAGAAATAAAAAAACACAAAAAACACCAAGATATTTATGTACGCTTGAATGAATCTATGATTCACAGTTTTCACAAATAAAGAAAAAATTCGTATCATGACTACCTTCCATTCTGCTTTGTCATTTCCACCCTCGAGGTTTCAGGGGACCAAGACCTCTTTGAAGAAAGAAGTTAAAGTATACCATAAACTATTGTATTCTACAAGAAGCCATCTAGTAGCACAGCGGTAAGTCTTTAGGCTTATAACGTTAAAAACCGGGTTTCGATATCCGTGGTGGGCATAGCACATATAGCCCATTGTGTAACTTTGCACTTAACAATAACAAAACAAATTAGAGATTGCGCTACTTTCTTGTCAGAAAAATTTGTACTTAAAAAGGAATGTATTTGTACCAAGACACACGGTAGTGTGTCGTGCGGCCAAAACATCCTGGAGGACACATTGTGTGTTATCAACAGGAGTGATAGTTTAGCAATTTTCCACTCTCTGTAGCTCTGACTGTAGTAATCCAAATTATCATATATTCTTAATGGATGTGCTCTACTGGATCCTTACTTTACATACCAAACTTAAAGGCAATCCATTACGAAATACACGAGATATAGAGTTACCTGGGCCGCGTATTTTGTTTTACCTACCATCTCGCCCCAAAATGAACAACAACAAAAAAAAACAAAAAAAAACGACGGCCTGGCTAACTAATTAATGAATATTCGCTGCAAAAATCTTATCAATGCTATTAGTGTAGCTACCAGTTTGGCCCACCAATTTTGATTTCATTCCTTTAAGTCACAGGCTCAATCCTTTTTTTCGGTCACACCTTTTTTCACACCTAAGGTGTTTTTGATTAGATTAATATTACTTGTTGTTCAGCACTTTTTGAAATATTTTGTTTTTAACCTTTTTATCGCTTTTTTTCTTATATTTATGATTAATAGCGGTTACGTATGTCATCATAATGTTTTTAAACCGTAAACGAAACAAAAATAAATACTAATAATCTGGACAAGTACATTCCGAAATCTTTACGAACTGTACTCAAATATGTAAAACTATACATACTATGATGACCTGTAAGACTCTAGATATATATATTAATTTTTGGAATCTACAATGCAACATTAATACATTTTAACCACAGAAATAAATACATTCGCGAGCTGTTGTGTTCGAATACTGATATTACAAATATCATGTATTAGCGATATAAAAAAGCGCATTATGTATTATAAAATACTTGCCTATTACACGTGGAAGAGTCGGTTGAACTTTCTTGCTGCAGTTCCATTGTTTTTAACACTCGCTTGCCTTAGCAGTTCTTCCTCCAAAATATGTTCATTCTCAGGGTAACGAGAATTGTTCATCGTAGAATGCAGGTGTAATCGGATACCAAATACCAAGCAAGGAAGCAATGACGTAACCTATCCACCTGTGAGTTAATTTTGTCAGTTACTTGTAGTATTGTAAAACATGGCGTACAGACAAACTGGATAGTATTTTGTACCAGGGGTTGGATCATCAAAAATCGATCTTGGAATTCGAGTGCGGAAATGATACTTTGTTTGTTTGTTTGTAATTAAGTACAAAGCTACACAATAGGGTATCAAAACCCGGATTCTAGCGTTGTAAGTCCGCAGACATACCGCTGTATCACTGGGGGGCGGAAATGATACTAAACGAAAATAGTAATAGTAATGATTTCACAGCTTTTTTTTTGTTTTGTTTTTTAGAGCATTGTACCATCGTGCAGCGTACTCGTTGCATTAAAATATTTGACTGAGCAAAAAAACAAGTAAGGTGATTTTGAATGGAAATCCAATATGCAATCCGAACTCCTCGGACAAAGGCCTTCCTAATGATATGAGATTTGTAGCGTTTGATCAAGAAACATGCGAGAAAGTTCCGGACAGACAAACGCAACCGTATTATTTATATAGATAGAATTTTAATATTGCATCACTATATTGTTCAACCTTTCATTAAAAATAAATATATTTGTTGAAGTGTATATAAGAAGAAGAAATAACGTATGAATTTAATATTGTAAAAATAGTTTCATTTCTTTCGGTCTAATAATTAACAGTTTATTTATTATCCAATATTTCCAGAAGAAACCATGTTATTAGGCAAAACAAAAACTTATTACATATTATTACAAAACTAAATAATACAATTCATTATTAGAAACATATTAATGACGAATATTTAAATTAATAGTCAGAATCATGTAAACATTTTAAGCTCCATTATACATTTCAAGTTAAATCCAAAACTTATGTTCAGTTAATATCTCAACTCTAGTGATACTTTATTCCTCAGACAAAAAAAAAATCCAATAATTACTGGTCCCTTATCCTTCCACAAATAAAAACATGATCACTATCAGATGTCATTTTTGATATTCACTGATCTATAAATCTATTCATTCTATGAATAGAAAGTATATCTCTAAATTCAAATAAATAAAGATGGCATTACTATATATATATATCTTGTTTGTTTATTGTTAAGCATAAATCATCGCTGTGGCCGCCAGGGATATCGAAGACTGGTTTTTAGCATTATCAGCCTTCAGACTTACTGCTGAGCCACTGGTGGGCTTATACGTAAAAATTTATATGAAAAAATTGTAAAGAGTTTAAATATGAATTTGATAAAAAAATGGCGAGGAATGAGAGAATGTCATTAATAGTTCTATGTACTATATGAAATATCACTTTTTTTAATTTTATACATTTTATGTGAAAGTTTCATTTGCAATAAGCCATTACTCAATTACTCACCTCCAAGTAAGAAAAATGTTGGAAACACCAAGAAGTGTGAAGTAGTCTATATTTTGTATTGTACAGCTAAAAATGCATTAGTATTTTTCTTGCTAATGTATGTAATTTATCTGAAAAATATATGAAATTATTAACCAAAGATTTGTTGTTATTTCGTAACTGGAACAGCTACTAATTTCATTCTTCTATAATTAGTTTAGAATATATCTTTAATCAGGTTTATTCATCTAATTTTCTAAATGTTCATGCACTTACTCATGCAATATCTAAAGGCCGTAAACATATGCTAATCCTTGTACACAGGTAAAGCTTACATAGTGCTACCTTTTAATTGTTCTCAAGTCTCAAGCTGTCACGTGCGCGATTCAGCATGGAAATACGGGGTGTCCCATAAAATGTATACACACTTTGAATAATTATAAATAAAATGTTTATTAAGATATATCTGAGTTTTATAATCCAAGTTAAAGAAGACAAGAGTAGAATATTTTGAGTTATCGCAGGTGTTAGAACTGATGACCGTTCTGGTCCAGGCACTGCTAATAACGATGACAGATGGAATTGCAAACATCACGAATCATTTCATTTGGTATTTTGGCACATTCTCTTTCAATTGCCACTTTCAACTCATTGATTGTTGCAGGTTTTGTGCTATAAACCTTATCTTTGAGGTATTCCCATAACAAAAAGTCTAGTGGTGTAAGGTCTGGGGGAATTCAATGCTACTTCTTCGTCCAATCTATCTGTTCGGCAGATTTTCGTCAAGATAAGCCCTCACATCACGATGGTAGTGGGGAGGTGCTCCATCTTGCTGGAAATAAAACTCCTCATCTCCAAATTGCTCTCGAATGCGTGACATGAAGGATTTCTGCAGCAAGTTCAGATAAACAGCATCAGTGACTGTGTTTTCGAAAAAAAATGGACATCTTGAACAGTTCCATCTGCTTCAAACTTATCTCTGATGCGAGTAATGGTGAGTCGCGTAAGTGGATCTGTTTGAAACTCCCTTCTAAACAGTCTTTGCACTTCAGCTACGTTCTCGAAATTCCAGG
>NW_013675896.1:6927-13783 GCF_000517525.1 Limulus polyphemus
ACATCCTGTAGTAGGAAGCCAGTTTCTTCAAATAGATGATACAAAACCTGTACAAGTGGCTTGGGATGGCTTAGAATTATAGGAATAGTAGGAAGCCAGTTATTCAAACAGATGATACAAAACCTGTACAATTTGCTTGGGATGTCTTAGAATTGTATTTAAACCAATTGTTGAAGTATGTAATCCGAAGACTTGTGGAATACTTCACTAAGGCTTTTGCCTCAGCATAAAAGTTGATATTTCTATACTTCTTTCTCTTGATCTATTGTTCCTGCTCTGAATCTCAGTAGTCATACTATAGCCACATAGAAGCGACCAGCAGTTTGGTAACATTACAAACATTAATGTGAATAAAGATTTTTTATTTTGGTTTACCTATTTTCCTTTGCTACCCGTTTTCAGTTTATTTCCGAATTTCCATTTTCGCGAAAAACGTTTGGCTTTTCTATTGGATATCAGTGCATCTGAATACCAGGTGTAATCTGTTTTTAATACGTTTATTCACTAGAAGTTCAAATCATGTAAATTTATCTAACATATTTTCATTACTTATTTGAATTTCTAGTAAATGTCATGAACGTATCTAAAAACATCAATTTGTCAGTATTTACTTTAGTTCTAGTGCTTTAGGGTTCCATTTTCCAGTACTTAACCCTTGTTCCAGTGCTTTAGGATTCTATTTTCCAGTATTTAACCCTTGTTCTAGTGCTTTAGTGTTCTGTTGTAGTGTAGATATTCTGCTTTTTCTTTTTTTTAAATAATATTTCATCACGTTCAGTGTGTGAAGCTGCTGACTGTGAAATTCATAAAAAGACAGTACTTAACAACTTCATTGTTAAAGACGACACGTGGTATTTATAAATGCAAATATTTCACATCTTTAAATGAAAAATATTCATTGTTTTAATGAAATAACAATAAAACATAATTGTAGTTAAAGACTATTAATCTTTAATTATAAAGTGGCTATATGTTATTTCTTTATTGATGTGTGGATATAATATCATCATATTTTACCTTCCATAAGTGGTATAGAATATATTTTTAAATATGGTATATTCAGGTAATTTTTCTACATTTAAAGGTGATGTTCTGCAGGAAGTTATGATATCTTTATAATGAAGATGTATAAAGGCCTTAAATACGTGCTAATTATTTTGCTTAGGTAAAACTTAAATATGGCAACAGCTATTTCATGGAAACTTGTAACAGTTGGCCACGCGTTCGTGTTTACTCTCCTTGGGTGCGAGACCATCTTAAGGGGTGACACAAATGTTTGAACAAATTGGTATAAATTGGGGTTCTCTCCCTTGTTCCGGACTACTTGGAATAGTCTAAGAAGTGTGGGATGCTGCATGAGGACCTTGTCCAACTATAAAAGTGGAATATACATGCAATTTCTCTCTCTCTTGCATTTTTCGAAATTTGTTTTATAGGATCTGGCTGGCCTTCCTCCCAGCAACCACAGAGCACAATTAGAATTGAACACTATAAGACAATAATCATTTTACACCTTTTTTTTTTTCAAATGAATATTTACATTCTTTGGAATATTTGAATATATATATAACATTTTAATGAAATAATATCAGTTTTAATTATCTGAATTGGAAGATAAACAGTTGATATTCACCAAGTACCAGTTGAAAAGAAAAAAATGCAGGTATCCCAGTCCACTTTTAGGTTTGTTTGTTTTGCATTTCGCGCAAAGCTACACGCTAGCCGTCCCTAATTTAGCAGTGTAAGACTAGAGGGAAGGTAGCTAGTCATCAACACCCACCGCCAACTCTTGAGCTACTCTTATACCAACGAATAGTGGGATTGACCGTCACATTATAACGCCCCCACGGCTGAAAGGGCGAGCTTGTGTGGTGTGACGGAGATTCCAACCCGAGACCCTCAGATTGCGAGTCATGCGCCCTAACCACCTGGCCATGCCGGGCCCCACTTTTAGGAAAAAATAGACTAAATAATTTGTATGTAACATAAAAATACAGGTTCTCCTACAATTTTCTGCCTAATTTCTTTGACAATTAACCGATCTTTCAAACAGAACTACTTATGAAATCACAACATTAATAGGATCAACATAGGTTTCTGGTTTTTATTCAAAGAACACTTGCCATTTTTTTTCAGGCTTTCGTTTACCTTTACAATGAAGAATTTTTTCTCCAAATTCCTACTTTAAACATCTTTAATGAAACATAAAGTTTGGTTTGTTTGTTGGTAAGCACAAAGCTACACAAAGGGCTATCTATGATTTTCCCATCAAGGGTATCTAAACCCGATTGTTAGTGCCGTAAGCTTGTAGATTTACTGCTGAGCCACTGGGGGAACAAAACATAAATAGATATCTGATTTTAGCTTGATTTTTAAAAAATGTATAGATTCGCCAGGAGGCCTGAACTTATCTAATTTGTGTTTTCTTTGTTGTTTGCTTTCAAAATTATTCTCTGAATAACATTTACTGATACTTTTAGCTACATGTTGAAATTGCAGCAATGTTATCGGTTGCTGGCTATACAAGTCATTAAGTTAGAATATTTAATTATCTTCATACAATTTAATTAAACTTTGCAGTTACAAGATTAATAAAAAATTACATAAGATCGAAGGCGCTATATTAAAATAATTTTTAATGTGCAAATCAGCAGGACACGTGACAACCATAGCCGATATAAAGTCTCGTTGGATCGTCATGTATTAGAACTACATTTTGACATTGTCTGACACTTTGTAGATAGCGTGATGCCCCCGAAAATGGATCACTTTTGGGAAGGATATTTAACAGCTCTTTCTGACATAAAATATTCACAAACTAAGATATTAAAGATGTGTTCAGATCGAGGACTTGGAATTTACAAGACTGAGATGTCCCTTGTATTTAATGGCATTGGAAAACAAAGAAATGTGGATTAACTTGGGGCACCAGGATCATCTAAAAAAAGAATTTCGCAACAAGTAATATCCCAACCCTGGTAAGCAAAGTGTGTCATATTGTAATAAATGAGAATCCACGAACACAAGAATCAGTGATAAACGTCGTCCACATGCTCCAGGCAACAGTACGCAACATAACCAAGAAGGATGTCTATCTAGAAAAGAAACACAAGTTGCTTCCACTACGTATGTGTACAACCATCGCATACCTCAAGCAACTGGAGAATGAAACGGGTATTCAAGCTATTCCATATGAAGACATATTGGTCAAGTCGTCAGATGCAGCACCTATGAATTTCTGTGTGATCAGATTGTTGAAATAGATGATGCTTATAAACACGATATTTCACCATGTTCAGTATTAGGACATGGAGCACCGGCTAAACATAGTCTAATTTTCTTGTTGTTGTTGATAAACAGATAGTACGTTACCATCTTCAGTGTTGTACTGCTGAATATACACATTCTGACTATGTTATTTATAAGCAGTGAATCTTCATTGTTGGAGTTCTGACTGATCATATTTAGACCACGTTCTTTATAAACAGACAGTACATTACAATCACCACTGTTGGAATACTGAATAAACATTCTGACAGACAGTACATTACAATCTTCAATGCTAGAGTGCTGACCAAACACATTCTGACTACATCAAGTCACACGGTAGTGTGTTTTGCGGTCAAAACAACTTCCAGTGTGTCCTGGTTTTTACCTCCCCCCCATCATGCCCCAAATTGAACAAAATACGTGGCTTAACTAATAAATGAATATTTGCTGTAAAATTCTTATCAGTGCTATAAGTTTAGCTACCAGTTTGGCTCCCAATTTTGATTTCCTTCTTTTAAGTTGCATGCTCAATCCTCTTTTTTTTTTGCCGCACATTTTTTTTCACACCTACGGTGTTTTTGATTACATTATTTACGAACAGACAATACATTACAATATTCAATGTTGGAGTGCTGACTGAACACATTCTGACTATATTTCCATAAACAGACAGTACAATACAATATTCAATGTTGGAGTGCTGACTGAACAGATTCTGACTATATTTCCATAAACAGACAGTACATTACAATATTCAATGTTGGAGTGCTGACTGAACACATTCTGACTATATTTCTATAAACAGACAGTTCATTACAGTATTCAATGTTGGAGTGCTGACTGAACACATTCTGACTATATTTCCATAAACAGACAGTACAATACAATATTCAATGTTGGAGTGCTGACTGAACACATTCTGACTTTATTTCTATAACCAGACAATACATTACAGCATTCAATGTTGGAGTGCTGACTGAACACATTCTGACTATATTTCTATAACCAGACAGTACATTACAATCTTCAGTATTGGAGTACTGACTAAACACATTCTGACTGTAATAATACACTGTAATTATAAACAGACCCTACATTACAACCTTTCACGTTGGAGTACTGACTAAACATAGTCTGACTATATTATTTATAAACAGACAGTACATTACAATCTTCATTGCTGGAGTGTTGACTGAACACATTCTGACTATATTTCTATAAACAGACAGTACATTATAATTTTAGTGTTCGAGTACTAACTAAACACATTTTGACTATATTTTTTATAAAAAGATTATTCAGAACAATCTTTAATGTTGGAGTACTGACTAAACATATTCCATGTTATTTATAAACAGAGAGTAGGTTACAATTTTCAGTATATAAATTATTTTCCTCTAATTAGTCTACATTGAGGTACTAATTTCTTCTGCAAGTTCTACTTAACTGAAAGTTGATCCAAATTACTGATCACCATATCAACAACTGTGGAAATGATTTTAGGTACTGAACAAAAGGTATATATATTTCTTAAGATAGGGAAGGTCCTTCTATTGTTATACCCCATTCTTCTGCTCAGTAGATATACTTTGAGTTAAATCCATTTTCTGTTAGAGGTATTGTCTGTTGTACTAGAAGTGTACTAAATATTTTCTTAAGGTAAATGCGAATTTTGGTTTTTATTGAAAACAATTTTTAATTTCTTCTTGACTTTTGATGCAATATGGGGTGGTAAAATCATAATTTTCTACACTGAATACAGTTTTTTTTCTGGTGTGAGATAAAACAAATCTTCAAGACAAGTACATTCTGACTAGCATACACTTTTGACATAAGTAGGACACTATGACTACGAGTTTAGCAGATAGACAAATTACTTGATAAATATAATTAATTTTTTGTTCACTTTACCAAACTAACACATAGTTTCATCACTTGAAATGCTTGGACTTCGACTCAAAGATATATTCAATGGAACAAAATCCAAATTGTCACAGCTTATGAAACTGTTTATGCTTACATTACTTGGAGAAAAACAAAAAGCTTCCCCTTTTGAATTATACTGCTCAGAGACTGTACTGGTAGGAGAACTACTACATCCATTACCAGGTGACTCATCTACTGGAGTGATGGGGGATTTTATAAAATTTCCATGGAAACACACATCCTCCTGTGTCAACTTCTCTTCAGTTTTCAATTGTAAGATTGTTTCAGGCTGGTTATCTGATATATTAGGAAGCTGGAGATTCAACTTGGAACATAATAAGGGTTCTTCTTTTACCATCAGTTCATTTCTTGGTGTAGCCAATGTCTCATTAGAGTCCCTGTGTAAACACATGTCCTCCTGTTCCAACTTCTCTTCAGTTCCTAATTGTGAAATTGGTTCCTTCTGGTTAACTGGTTTGACAGGAAGTCTGAGCATAAACCCAGAACCTGTTAAGGATACTCTTTTGGCCAGCATACTACCTGTTGAGGACACTGGGGATTTTATAAAATTTCTTTGGCTCCCCACCTCTATATGTGAAAACCTTTCTATAGTTTTCAGTTGTGAAAGAGGTGCTGAATGGCTTACTTGTTCTTTAGGAAGATGAAGTTTCAATTCAGAAGTTGTGATTGGTTCTCTCTTCATCATTTCTTCAACATCTTTGGGGTTAATGTTTTCTGGCATCCTGTTAAGAAAGTTCTCTAAGGATATTTTACTGTTTTTCTGGGAGGACAGTGTCATTGGGTGGAGTAACTCAGTTTTTTCCAAGATGGCTTCACTGAAGTTGCTAGCTCGAAACTGAGATGAGATTGTTAAACTATTTGGACTTCTGTCACAAGTACGTAATGATGCAGATGATCTGTTATTGTTAAGAAGCTGTGCACACATGGAGTTTGGAGGGACCACCTAAAAAAGACAGACACAGTATAAATTATTATGAACAGATAACTACACTTACGATAAGACTGGAGTACTTAACATATGGTAACTATATTACAGTGAATATAAGTAGAAAAATACATCCACTAAATAATGTGGAGGAAACACTTGAGAATATTGGGAATTTAAGAGAGGAAAGATTATAGGCAGCTGGAAGTGTTTTAAACTCAGCTTGATCATGCACAACCTACTCAAGACCATTTATTTCTAACACGAACCTGATAACACAGTGTCTGTGAACGTGGGTACTTTAAAATGGTAACCCCCAGAGCGATCAGCATAATTTTGATGAAATTAGTTACAAACTGAGTGAAATAATTGGAGTTTTGAACCACTGGCCAAACAAACATCTGGAGACAAGCCGTTGAATAATTCATCAGTGACTGTGTTGTGCTAGTCGTGATGTATTGGGATAAGAGTGTTCTGGTATAAGGTGCATTCTGAAAATGGATCATGAAACATAAATACAGCTGTGAATCATTTGCCATCCCCTTTAGATGCAGATCAGAAGATCTTAATCTAACATATTATTTCAGGAGCCAAGACAGTGTTTTGTATCAGCAGAATAATATTTCTTACAATATAGCACAACCCATGTCTGCCTTCAAAGCCCCAACATACGGGGCCTGTGAGAAAAGTATCCGACCTTTGGCCGGGGAATAA
>NW_013675896.1:14172-18131 GCF_000517525.1 Limulus polyphemus
GTCTCTTGCGCCGCACAGCATCACGTAAGAGTACTACAGGGATGTCCTCCGTCGCCTAGGGCACATTTTATATCCCACATTATAGCCTGTATCCCGGGGATTCTTTTAATTTATTCAGCATCTTTAATTTAATTTTGTTTTTTCATTTGGGCTTGATTTGTTCATTTAAATGTCATTTATCACAGGTTTGGATTTGCTGTTTTTAACACAGTCCTTTCTTTTGATTTTACTTTGCTTGACTGTATTAATTTTTCATACATACATATATATATGTATGTGTGTGTGTAATCTTTTTTATTTTTTTATTTTCTATAATAGCAATTTTTGCATTTCCTATATATATATTCATGCTGCTATTTTAAGACATACACAAACTTTAATAATATTGTGTGTGATTTTCTGATAATTTTGTAATTATTTCAAACTACAGTAGTTCATAAGAATAAAAAAAAACGATTTTATTAGTGACTTCAAAACAACTTTTATCCAAAAACTTAATTCTTAAAAACAAAGACATTCATAATTGAGTACATATAAATTTAAACGTTTTATGATAAAGTTTTCTATATATAGGATTAAGATTTGTAATTGTGTGAAAAAGAAACCCTAACCAGAATTAATAGAGCATACTGGAAAGTAAAAAACATGTTTTGAAATACCCACAAACAAACCTTTTGTGTTGCTTAATAATTTTGTTTAGAGACTCAACAATATAATTACATTTTGATGCAGCATATAATGAAGTAGCATTTCCAGCAGACAAGGAATGTGATGAATTTGTCATGAATGTGAATTTCTATGTGAAGTTTTTCTTCACAATGACAGTTACATTTTGTACTGACACATAAACAAGTTTTCTTGTTAGAACCTTAAAAGCCAGAAGCAGTAATAATGGAAGATGGTTTACCTCTTAAATACTCCTATGTGTGCTCACCAGATTTATAGTGCACCCCCCCCCCTCCAAATGTTTTGTCTGGCCTACTTCAGCCTCCTCACTGAGAAAAGGTTTGTGTGCTATAAACATCTCTTTGTTGAAAGAACTGTCATTACAGAGCCGAAATGGCTGACAACAAGTGATTTTTAATTAAATGAAACTGATAAAACTTTACAAGGGTAAGTAGGTATTAGAAACAATGCATAAGAGTGCATGGTCAAGACAAATATTGTACCATAATCAATGTGCAAAAAAGTATAAAGAACTGAAAATATCACTTCTTGAGCTTATAAGTTTCACAAGGTAAAATATATGAAGTTTTGGAACATAATTATAACATATAAATAATACACAACATATATTTATCTTACTATAATGGATGTAGAGTGTATGTCAGTATCTATGTATGTAGCCAAAACTCTTGCACCATCTACTGAATGGCACCACAAATAAAAATCCATAAAATATTCCACACTTTCGGTATTCAAGATTCAGACAATTAGAAAAATAACTGTGGTATATGTAACTTTGTTTGTAAATAAGCACAAAGCTACACAATGGGCTATCTGTGCTGTGCCCACCACAGGTATAGAAACCAGGATTCTAACATTGTAAGTTTGCAGACATACCGCTGTGCCATTGGGGGGCAGTATGTGTAACAACCACTTCTTTATAATAGAACACGACTTTCACAAGGACTGTAGTACTCAGAAATTGGAGTTCTTAAAAAATTTATTTTTTCAATAAAAAGTACCACTTTTAATATACAAAAACATTACAGTTTATATCAGTAAAATTTATGAAAATTTCGAGCTCTGCACATTGAATCATTTTGATGCAATGAGTTGTGTATGACTAAAGAGCACAATCTGAAAACTTTTCCTGTGCAGTACTTCCCAGAAAACAATTCTTTTTTAGAAAATGTTCACTTTTTCTAAATTTCTTTCAATGAAGTATGAATATTACGATTAGTAATTACTAGCACAAACAGCCACCCATAGGATGGTGTTTCTACTAGTTATCATAACTGTTCCACTTGTAGCACAGCCATCTAAATGTGTAACTCATATAACTAGACTTATCAAGTTGTTGGATATCTTCCTACCAAATCACAAACTACACATGATGAACAGAAATGCAAGTACAAAGTGCTTGCCTCAAACTCTGCATATACCAGGTTTAATCAATTATACTGATATGATATGTCTTCCTAGGAGTTCCTTTTTGTTCGCATTTCATGATATTTGGGTAGTTTTATTAGATTATGAAAGCCCTGAAAAATATACTCTCTGGGATGAGACAAACCTGATGATATATAATTTATCATTCAACACTTTTTGTTTCAAACTGGGATGAGACAAATCTATTGATATATATATATATATATAATTTATTATTCAATATTTTTTTGTTTTAAATCAATCCCAGAGCCCGGCATGGCCAGGTAGTTAGGGCGCTCAACTCATAATCAGAAGGTCGTGGGTTCGAATCCCCGTCACACCAAACATGCCAACCTCCGCCTTTGCCTGGTCTCAAGTCCAAAAATATGGAAGATCCCAAGATTGGTAGTTCCAGAGTTTGGGAGTGCCAGATTAATTATATAAAATTTGTAGAATACAAGCAATTGAAAGTGACATAACATATCCCCTGTATAAAATTTACACAATATCATGAACAGTACGTATAACGTTGATCATGTCTACTGAAAATGGTTATTACAATAATAATTCCTACTAAAGGTGCGTAATATTCAGATAAAAATGTGTAACATGATAGAGAAGTCAGATGTCATACTTCTAGAACAGTCTTGAGGAGACGAGGTGTGGGAGTACGAGAGGGCTCCCTGACTGTTGTCTCAGCATCTAACTTCTTGTGGCTGCTACTGGCCGACTTCTCTCTGTTCTCATTTGGTTTAATTAAGCTTCTGCAAAAATAAATTAGGAATCACATATTTTATATCAGACTATTGCAGAATACTTATTATTTACAAATGTATTTTCTAATGTTATATATATATAAAAAAAAGATGAATGAATTATCCCTTACTGGGCTTTCTTCTGAAGTATAGCTTGAGCATCTGGGTAGCTTTCCAAGGCAACCCAAAGATCAGCTTTTCCCAAAATGAATAAGTTGGAAAAACCCTTGGAGCAAACATCTGCTGTCCTTCGCTCACATCCTGGAATTCCTAGAAGGCTATATCACACCATAAGTCTTGTAACATTTTAAAATACCAATAATAATGAAACTACTATGAAACAAGTGTGTTCCTTATATAAATTTATACTAGCTCGGACAAAAATTTATTTATTAGTTCAGAACAATTCATTAGTATTTCTGTAAATATATCAATTAATTTAAGTATATTTTTGTAAATCTAAACTGAGAGATAAAAATAATTCATTATTTATATAATTGCATACAAAAACACACAGAAATTAATGTGCACTGCACATTAATAAGCTCAAAACCTTTGAAATAGTGACTTGTGCCTTCTTCTCCAGAAATGTTTCAAGATCTGAATAAAATGACTTCATCTTTCAAATCATGTTTAGAGAAATTTTAGCCTCTCAAAGAGCCACTATTCGAAGCATACGATATAACTAAATTTCTTTGTAATATACACTTGTCTAAAGCAAACTATTATTGTTTATAAAGCTGTATTAACTTAAAACAGTTCGAATGTAGACATATTTATAGGAGAAATTGGTATACTTTGTCAATTTACACTACATTAGAACATGTTAATCTGTTTATTTTGGAATAAATTAGAATATATAACTTGTAAAGGGATCTCAAATCATTTCAATAATATTTTTATACCTTTTGAAAAATCTTTCTTCAACCACGTACGAAACCATAGTAATTAGTAAATTGTCATCTACATGTCTAATTTCTGTTGCAATGCTATTTACAAACATAAAAAAAAGTTGTAAAACTAATGTTCAATTGATTTTCATTTATGTCTTTTGGGCAATTAGTCCTTTATTAGACTTTGGTGCAGAACTATCATATTGTTGCGTCATCG
>NW_013675897.1:0-2109 GCF_000517525.1 Limulus polyphemus
GACAATACTAAGTTCAATTACACATTACGTCTTTTGTCACGTTGTGACCATCTTATATATACCAGACTACCCCAATCTAGTAAAGGCTAGGGCATTCACGAAGGAGCAGGATATTTCTAGAAAATAGGTGACGTGACACTAGTCACGTGACCACGCTGACGCAACAGTATAAACAGAAGGTTGATGTAACTTGTATTCTTCTTTCTCATATTCTTTATTGCAATACTATACAACTGCTATACTTTTTTTTGCAAAAAACTTAAATGTTATAATGTTGTATCTTTTGTTCTAGTTTTTGACTACACTGTAAAATGTTTTTAGAAAGGAGACAAATATAATTTTCCTATTTCTTGTACATTTTCGCCACAACGTGACCAACCTTTCAAATAGTTCCAGACTATTGTTAGTGCCGTTACATCAACCTCCTGAACATTCACAAATAACCACATGTCACTTGCCTGTCTGAAAAAATAGGCCCAATCTTAAAATTTGGACTTTTACAGTAAATTTCTTAAACTGAACATCCTTATATATCATCTACTGATATACAAAATTTTGTACAGACAATAATGGAAAGTTTATTTAATCATTAAGAACTTAGGCATCATACCTGTGTCAGTTTATTAGTGTTAAGAGCAAACACTCCACTAAATCCTTTTTCACGGGCTACTTTAAGAACGTGACGTTCCATGAAAAACAAGATGTCAACATTCTGAGCTGGAGTACAGGATGGATGAGTACTAACTAACGAGCTATGTAACCAGCTGCTTCCATTTTCTTTCAGTCGTTTTCGCCATTTCGCCAAAAAAGGTCTCAACAGATCCAGGAGCACCTTAAGGCCACCTGTTGGCTCGACCTAATAAACAATGATATAGTGTCAACAAATTATCATCAGTTTTTTCTGTTTTCTCTGGATAAAAAAGTAAGTGATGAGTTCAAACTTAATATCAGAGATCAGAATTCCAACAAACTGAAGAAAGGATCTGAATATAAGAAATCATTCAATTAAGAAACAAGGTTTGTCTGTAAACTTTTATTTAAACATACGTTCTTATTTTAAAATGTTATCAACTGACTATTTGGTTACAGTTACAGTTTTTAGTTATGATTTTGATAGCTACTATTTTGGATTATTCAGTTACATAACATAATGTTTTGTTACAACATGGGATCTATTGGCCCATCTCGGTTGTTCCATCCTTAAAACTAAATTAAAATGAATAAAAAAACAAATTTTAAACCCAGCCCTCTTCATTCATATTGTTGCGTCAGCGAGGTCACGTGATTAGTGTCACGCCCACTGCTTTCTGGAAATATCTTGTACCTTCGTGAATTATCGAGAGATTACTAGATATAGGGTAGTCTGGTATATATAAGATGGTCACGGCGTGACGTGACAATGTTTGTGTAGGTAGCGAGTAATTGATCTGCAGTGAGAAAGTACTGTTGAAGTTAACGTTCGTTATAGCGTTGTTATAGAGCGACTGTTGAAAATAAGTGTATCGTGAAGTTATATTCAGAAAAAATAAACCAGTTTTATTAAGTAAGGACTTGTGACGCTAAAGTTTCGTCGGAACGAAATTACGGAAAGTTAATTAACAAACGGAGACGTAACAATATACTTATCAAGCTTTTTCTTAAACTCAATAAAATTTACTGTCTCTACAACATCTGAAAGCAACCCATTCCTAAGGCCAACCACCCTGTTAGAAAAATGAAACTATCTTACCTGATAATGACTCCTACCTTGCCAAAATTTACAGTTGTGTCCCCTAGTCCGACTGTACTCATTGTTAAATATAAAAAAATGATGCATCAACACTATCAATTCCATTTATAATCTTAAACACCTAAAACAAATACCCACAGCTCTATTTTTTCAAGAGAAAACAATTTGAGAGATTTCAGCCTCTCGTCGTATGACAACCACTCCTTCCCAGTCACCATTCCAGTAAACCTTCTTTGAACCCTTTCCACAATTCAATGTATTTTCTATGGTAAGGAGCCTAAGACTGAACACAATATTCCAAATGTGGCTGAATGAAAGTATAACGTCTTTAGACTTGTATTCAATATTTCTATAGATACAACCTAAAATCCTATTTGCTC
>NW_013675897.1:2558-4278 GCF_000517525.1 Limulus polyphemus
GACTGAACTCCTTTTATAACAACCCTCTGCTTTCTTCCATCCAGCCACTCTTCTATCCAATTTGCTAACTTATCCCCCACACTTTGAGAGCTAATTTGTTACAAGCCTTTTATGTGGCACCCTGTCAAATGCTTTCTGAAAATCCACATACACCAAATCTACACCATTATCCTCATTTACATGAACAATAACCTTTTCAAAGAATGTTAAAAAATTGTAAGGCAAGATTTTCCCTCAGTGAAACCATGTTGGCTATCCAATAAACTTTTAAACTTTGTTAAATGACTTTGCAAAGCATCTTTTAAAAGACTCGTAAAACTTTCCCACAACTGATGCAAAACTAATGGATCTATAATTACTGAGACAATTTTGATCACTTTCCTTAAAAAGAGGAGTTACATAAGCTAACTTCCAATCCTCTGGTACCTGCCCATTATTCAAGGACTGACAAAAAATACTAGCAAGTGGCTCACATATCCAATCTTTAACCTCCTTCAAAACGTTTGAGGAAATATTATCTGGCTCAGGAGACTTATCATTTTTTTAAACTTCCCAATTTTTTCTTAAACGGCTCAGAATTAATGCAGTCATCTTGTTTGATTTCGTTTCGATTTTTCAACAGATCAAGATGAGGAATACTGCTTAAATCTTCATTAGTATAAACCGAAAAAAGTAAAATTTAATAACCCAGCCATCTCATAATCATCATATACTAGCCTTCCTTTATGATCCCCCAAAAGTCCTATCTCTATTCTATTCTATGGAAGATGAATAGAACAATAAAATAAGGAAACATGGGAGATGAATAGAACAATAAAATAAGGAAACATGGGAGATGAATAGATCAATAAAATCAGGAAACATGGAAGATGGATAGATTAATAAAATGAGCAAATATGGAAGAAGAATAGAACAATAAAATAAGGAAACATGGAAGATGAATAGAACAATAAAATAAGGAAACATGGAAGATGAATAGAACAATAAAATGAGCAAATATGGAAGATGAATAGAACAATAAGGAAACATGGAAGATGAATATATCTCAATACAATAAGGAAATATGGAAGATGAATAGAAAAATAAAATAAGGAAACATGGAAGATGAATAGATCAATAAAATAAGGAAACATGGAAATAAATAGAACAATAAAAAGGACCATAAAGAAGACTATAGAAAATTAGAAAATCAAGAGATATAAAATAGGAATTCAAGAGAAAAGTTAGAAGAAGATGTCATATTTCAAGAAGAATTAAGAACTGACTGAACATTAATGAAGCTTTTACATATACAGAGATTACAAGAAGAAGTTTAAAAATTACAGAAACGCTACTAAGATATCAACACGTACAAACAGCAAGATAAAAAAACATAATTGACCAAAGAGAAAATTAACAGATCGAAATAACCTCACCTCTTTCTCCATTCAGACTACTCCAGACATGCTATTACGAATCCATATTCAGATTTTAACAGGTCAGTTCAACAATATCACCCAATCAAGAAATCAATTATGATGGGGATATACCAGTTTCAGTTCAAAATCATTACAAAAACAGTTGATATAATGATTAACAAGCTATTTACTTTGCTGCCCTTCTAAAACGTCTAGCTGTAATGACAATAAGCACTCATCCAGCTAAGAGCCATAAAAATCATTAAGTATTGGTGGCTACCTTATAAAACAAATTCAGAGCAATTAACCAGATGAAAGTAGCC
>NW_013675897.1:5170-11596 GCF_000517525.1 Limulus polyphemus
TATATATATATATGTATTAATAACTTATACTGTTAAATTTGTATTGCGAAACTCTTGCCTATTCTATTCTCAAGTGTAAGAATCACCAATATATGTGTGTACTTGAATGCTAGCGTTAGCATCAGTATTGTTACGTAAACTGAATTTTCTATAAACTCTCCACACGCCTATAAATATAACCCACGCAACGTGCCTAAAAACAGTATCTATTATTGATTTGCTATAGTCAGTGTGCTATAAACTTCGGAAGTTATATCTGTGATTGTTATAACGCTTATTAATCGGGAAACTTCAGATATTTGACCACGAATATTTATAAATTTCGAACATTAAAAACCATTTAACTTTCGTGGATTCATATCGGACATTAGCACATTACCTAACGTCATCGGTAGAAATAATCGGCGTATGAACAGTGAGGACCATAGATCTAGCTAGCTTTCCGTTAAGCAAATTGTACCTACATCAACTCGAAATTAACTTGCTCATCGTGAACCTTCGATAAGCCATTAAGAAAGTTCCAGACTAGAAAGAAGACTCGACATTGTTTGTAAGTTTTTAAACTTTTGTATATAAATCCCTGTTTATAATAACTATTTGTAATAACCGTTATTGTAAATTGTATTATTGTTAATATATTAAAATATGTTTGTATTTAAAAAAAAAGAAAACTATGTGTGTCAGTCTTGTTGGCAAATACCATAAATTAGATATATATCGGCATTTATTTAACTACTAAATTTAAATTATCATTTACCTTGGTTTGAGTGCATAAGAAATTTTAATAATAACATCTTAATACTATCATATAACTATTAAAGTTGCAGATAAACAACTAAAGTCAACATATAGAAGTTGTGGGATAATCAGATCAAGTAGCACTGAAACATACACTACCTTTTTAGAAGAACTGGAAGTATTGGCTAGATAATTAGTTGAACAGAATGAAGAAAGTAAACCAAAACAAAACAGGTAACTTGAAAGAACATATTATAAGGAACTGCAAAACTTTAGAGAATAAAACACACACAATTTTAGAAAAGTGGAACTTTTATTAATGCTGGAAATATGACCAATATAGCTATTAATAAACCAGAGATGATACATATCAGAAGGATAAATCTCCTAGCCCAACCAACTCTAAGGTACAACAAAAAAGCTATTAAAACATTGGAAAAACAGAAACTGGATGGAGTGAAGGGGCATATTTAAGCTGTGAATACTCCATTTGCTCCAAATGATATAAGACGTTTAAATATCTGAGTGAACGGATATATTGACAGTAAGCCTTGCAGTATGGTGCACTCGTTGTAGAACTACAATAGTTTGGTAATGAAAGGTGTGAACTTCGCTCCAAAGGTAAAGAAAGATGATGGATTGATATGAACAGCATATGAACAAATAGTTCCAGTGAAGGGAAAGTTACCTTTACTCCAGGTAGCTTCTCTACACTTCATTACGTGTGAGTAACTGTCATCAAAGAATAGTATATGTTGGGAACTAACATTCAGCTCAAAATATATATGTCACAAAGCAACTCATCATGTCTACAAGAGGGTTTGTTATGTGTGAAATGTAAATATACCGGTAGAAAAACAGAACAGTCGGTTCTTCCATAGTCTCTACATCCATCATCTTCACAACATTCCAACAAGTGGACACAGAGGTAATAAGAAGATACTGGAAAGGGTAAGAGAACATTTCAGGTAGGGTATCTGTAGAAAATTGAAATAAGTAAAGATAACTATGGTGTTGGAGAGAGTTAAGAAAACTACTACTTCATGGTTATCATAGACTATTTTATCAAATGGTCAGGGGAATATGTTGTCATGAAGCAGAAACTTGTCAATAAATTTCATTCAATGTTTGTCTATGGATCAAGGACGGAAGATTCAGTCAGCATTATTTGTAGGAATGTGTCAAGTCCTTGGAATAAAAAAAAACTATGACAATAGCCCTTCGTCCATCTTCTGGTGGAAGAATGGAGAAACAAAACTCTACACTTGTAAATGGAAAAACATTAGAGAACATGTGATCAAGATCTTCCAATGATACTTCTGAGTTATTTAATATCAGTAATGAAGCTGCAGCCAGCATTCCATCAGTACTGATGTTTGGTAGAAAACTTCTGTACCAACATCCTGAGGATAATCACTCAGCAAAGTCTCACACGGAGTATGTGGAGACTAAGGAACATTCAGCTTCTTGTAGTACATGAAAAACTAGTACAGTAGAAAGACGTCAAACTGAGTGTGTTAGTAAATAAGTTCAGTAACAGGTGGTGACTCTGCTCATCTGTGATTCAATACATAAGCTAATGAGTGACTCAGTCAGCAGTATTCAACCATTTTAATAACGTCTATAAAGGTTGGTGTGAAAAATACCTCTAAATTCTTACTTGAGGTTTGTTGAAGAAGTCAAAATTGATCATAACTCCAACAATGTGAGAAGTTTCGTTAACAGCAGCAAAAGAAAGTTCTTGCTGCACCAAATCTTTCCACAGGAGCCTCAGGAACTCAGTATATTCCTCGACAGACGTTTTTAAAAACAAATCTAAAGGGTTTTTCTTGGTAAATGATTCTGCAATTACATGTGCAACGTCGTCAAAATTTGTCACATTCGATATATTTTGAACTTTCAGTTGCTTTAACTTACTCTCATCTGATTGGAAGCCAGCAACAGTTTGTACAAGAGAACTTAACGACGGTGCTCTAAGAAAATCATTTATATCAACATGGTATCCAAATTCATTTAGCTTTATGACAGTTTCAACTGCTGCTAGAGAAGTTCCACAATTTTGAAAAAAAGATTTATTAAGGTCCAACATTGGCTTATCTACTGCAAGTATTGACGATATGATGTCCACGATGTCTTTGTTTGTGTTGACATATTTATCAACTTCCAATGATTCAGTTCCATCATGTTTAGTTTCTCTGTTGTTCATTTTCTTTAATGCACTATGATCAATTTTGCCATTGACCAGGAGAGGCATCTGGTCCACTTTAAATATTTTAGGAATCATGAAGTTCGGAAAAACGTGTTCAAGTGTTTCTTGGACATTCCTGGTTTTTAAATCATGGCCTTGCTTTGGAGTGAAGAAAGCTAAGATGTTTGGTCCAAATCTTGTGGATTATCACAGCAAACAGCCACTTGTTTTATCTCTGGTATAACTTCAATAGCTCTTCGGATTTCTTCCAAGTTTACTCTCATTCCCCGAATTTTTACTTGCATGTCTTTCCGACCAGCGTAATACAAAATGTTATTTCGAACAAACCCTAGATCTCCTGTCTTATAAACAATGTCATATTTGTCTGAAAACGGATTCTGAAGAAAGCTAGCCGAATCTTTTCTCTTCGTTGCGTGGTAGCCCTCGGCCACATTCAATCCACTAACACATATTTCTCCTACTGTTCCTTCTGGCACAATCTGCAAATAATCGTTCGTTACATATATTTCAGTATTAGATAGAGGTTGGCCAATTGGAACTAAATCTTCAACATCATGATAACATTGTTGTTCTCCACCAAATAAAGCAAACGTTACATCACCGGTGGTTTCTGTAGATCCATAGAAATTAGCAATTTTGCCAGAAGGGAAAGCTAGAAAGAATTCTGTCAGAAGTTTCTTTGTGAGAGTTTCTCCGCTACATACCCACAACTTTATTGTTGAGTCTTCTCGGAAACTTGGTTCAATCTTGAGATACCAAAGAATCATTTGTAACAAAGTTGGTACAACGACTATCCTGGTGACTTGATGTTTCTGAAGATGTTGAAGAAGACTTTTAGGATTCTGGGTTATAATGTTTGGAAGGATAACTAGACGTTTACCAGCCATCAGTGGTGGAAATGTTTCAGTCAGGGAGTCAACAAAAGTAAGGCTTTTTATAGCAGAGCACGTTGTGTTACAGTCCATGGGGAAGTTTAGAAGTTGCCACTTAAACCTGTTGTTGAGGTTTCTGTTACCAAGACGGACTCCTTTTGGTTCCCCAGTGCTTCCTGATGTGAACATTATAACTGCAAGAGAAGGCTGGTCGTGAAGCCTCTGTTCATCTTCTGGAAACTCTGAGGAGTTTGAAAACAGGACATCATCTACATTGATGACGGTAACATTGTCACTTCTGAGTAACTTTATAATCTCTGTATGACTCGATTCTGTAATGACACAAAATGGCTGGGTACACTTCAGGATGAAACGAATCCGCTGAACTGGAAAACATGGGTCTACTGGTACATAGGCCACACCAAGCTTAAAAACAGAAAGCTGAGCAATTAGGCTCTTGCGAGACGGGGTCATGCAGATGGCTAATATAATCTCTTTCTGTCCAGACACCATTGACTTGATGGCCGAAGTTACACTACGAGCTAACCTGTTGACATATCCGTCTAACTCTTGATAGGTGAGTTTTGTTTCATTGTCGATAACTGCTATTTCAAGAGGAAATCGTCTCGCTGTAGTTTTTATAGCATCAATAAAATCATCACCATCTACTTGAGAACCTCCTCGTAGAATACTTTTCGTAGACATTCTGTAGAAGAAACATATTATTTCTATGATTTATTAAAATAAACTTTCATAATTGAATTCCTCTAATAAACAATAGAGATATAAATTAAACGTTACGTATTGTTACAATAACAACATTAAAATAATGCGAAATGAAATACGTTTAATTAATGTTAGAACAAAACCAACATTACATGTAAATGACACTAAATGAAATACAATCCACGAATGTGAATTTTTGAAAAATTCAGAATAATACAACCTGCGAGTAATTAAAATGTTCAGATTTACTTACATAAAAGAAATCGAAGCATGCTGTAATCATACTCACCGACATCTCGGAGACAGAGAAACACAAAAACAATGTCAATGCCAAGAAAAATTTGCATAAGATGATAACAACAATATCAATAGGAAGAGAAAATGTGCGTCAGATGATAACAATATCAATAACAAGAGACATTGTGCGTAAGGTGATAACAACAATATGAACAAAAAGATACAATATGAGTGAGGCGACAACAACAATATCAATATAAAGAAACAATGTGCCTCCGATGATAACGATATCACTAAGAAGAAGCAATGTGCATCAGATGATAACATTATCAATAACAAGAGATAATGTTTGTCAGATGATAACAACAATATGAATAACAAGAGACAATGTGCTTCAGATGAAAACAACAACATTATTAACAAAATACAATGTGCGTCAGATGATAAGAATATCATTAAGTAGAGAATGTGCATCAACTATATCAAGAGCAAGATGTTCGTCAGATGATATTGCTACGCCTCCAGTCGTTACTTAATTTTCTGTAAATTCGTTTCGACGAAACTTTAGCGACACAAGTCCTTTCTTAAATAAAACTGGTTTATTCTTTCCGAATATAACTTTACCGATACACTTAATTTCAACAGTCGCTCTATAACAAACTCTAGAACGTCTCACGTGCTCGTGCTCGACAATACTCAGTTCAATTACACAATACACTATTGTGCCGTCACGTTGTGAACGTCTTATATATATATACAAGACTAGCACATGTCTAGTAAATGCTAGGACATTCATGAAGGAACAGGGTACTTTGAGAAAGACGTGGCGTGATACTAGTCACGTGACCTCGCTGACGCAACAATATCAGTAATAAGAGATACAATGTGCATCAGATTATAAGAACATTATTAATAACAAGAGAGACAATGTGCGTCAGATGATAACTACAATATCAATAAAAAAGAGATAATGTGGATGAATTGATAATAACAATATACAATGTGCGTCAGATGATAACAAAAATGTCATTAACATGAGAAAATGTGCATCAGATGATAACAATGTCAATAACAAGTGACAATGTGCGTATGATAAGAGCAATATCAATAACAACAGACCATGTGCGTCAGATGATGACGACAATATAAAAGTTATTTATATTGTCGTCATCACACTCATAATACCTCTTGTTAAAGAGGCATTATGAGTGTGATGACGACAATATAAGTAACAAGAGGTATTGTGAGTTTGATGACGACAATATAAATAACAAGAGGTATTGTGAGTGTGATGACGACAATATAAATAAAAAGAGGTATTGTGAGTGAGATGACGACAATATAAATAAAAAGAGGTATTATGAGTGTGATGACGACAATATAAGTAACAAGAGGTATTGAGAGTGTGATGACGACAATATAAATAACAAGAGGTATTATGAGTGTGATGACGACAATATAAATAACAAGAGGTATTATGAGTGTGATGACGACAATATAAGTAACAAGAGGTATTGAGAGTGAGATGACGACAATATAAATAACAAGAGGTATTATGAGTGTGATGACGACAATATAAGTAACAAGAGGTATTGAGAGTGAGATGACGACAATATAAATAACAAGAGGAATTATGAGTGTGAT